>NW_026781484.1:227500-287500 GCF_030144855.1 Hypanus sabinus | reverse complement strand
ATACCGGTTTGAAATTAGCGCGAGGGTGGGGGCTCACCACGAGGCTCACCTGAGCAGAAGTTGTTTGCAGGCATGAGAAATCACAGTGAGAGCAATGCTGTAAGTTAATAGATAATCGATATATTGAACTAAGATGTTAATGCCGATCCTGTTAGAAGTAACGACGGTAGATAATGTTTATGCTTTCGTTAGTTAAAGAGTCGCGGATAGTTTGCATGGAAGTGTATTTAAAGTAGTCAATGGAGCAGGTAAACTCTCCCTGTATACTGCACCTTAGTGTAATGTAGTTATAGTCACCTTTGCAAGTATTTACACTTGAAATGAGATATTAAGGAAGGAACAAATACTGTATCAATCTTGTATTGTTTTATCAACAGTTTTCACCATATGTTAATGTGAAGAGTGAACAGTAAATGGTTAATCTTACTGCGATCTGGTTCTTATTAACTGGTTTATCTCGACGTTAAATTCGGCGTTATCAGTGACACGCGAAGGAGAACGTTACAGACATAATAATCAGAAAGTCTCCAGTCGCAGCCGTGTAAATACAATGTGATCTCAGTAGGTGTGTGGCGCATGCTCAGAATGCGAAGGAGACAGACAGACTGAGCCAAGTCACAGACCGATGAAGGGGAGGAATGATCCATTTTGATACAGAGAGGGAAGCAGAGAGTTTGATGTTGTGTCTGATGCCGGAACTGTCGCCAGTTAGAAGTCTTGTTCCTCCAACTTGTTTTGAACCGTGAGAATGTTTTTATTTATACGAAGGCACCATGGACGCTAAAGTTATTTGAGTGAAATGTTGTCCTTCACCCACTGACGTGCTTTGTAAACTTTTAACAGTGTAGAAAAGGCAAAGGATTTGTGTATAGGAATTTCAAACACAACAACACGTTAGTTCCGCTGTATCTGTCAGTTCACCAGCGCTTGAATGCCGCCGATCCTTGAATGTGGAGACGGAGATGCTGGAGAAGACAGCGCCCCACTCGCTACAAGGAGAGCCCGAACACGTGACCATGTCCGTGATCTGATTGGATACATCGCCATGACGTTCCGAGCACTGTGCCGTCATTCACCGGCTCTCATTTTGGAAGGGATCAGTTGGCCATCACAGATACACCAATAGCTTCGCACTGGGAAGCGGCCGTTCACCTGCTCCGTGTGTGCGAAGAGACTCATTCAGTTAACCCACCTTGTGATGCTCCGGTGAGTTCACAATAAATAGAGGCCACATTTCTGTCCGGAGTGAGCAAAGAGTTTACTCAATCATCCCAGCTGCTGCAACACCAACCAACTTCACATCAGGGAGGAAGTTCAAATCAGCTCCGTGTTAAATGTTTAACCATCACGGTGACTGAAGGCAGCTGCAGGTTCATGAGGGACTGTTACTGTCAGATTCTGCAGTTCTTGCGGCTGCTCATGTACCCAGGACTGAACCCTGGTCCCTGAGCATTGGAGGAGTCTGTTCTGCTGATGTTAGCCTTAAACTAGACTGGCTTTTAATATTGTGGATCTGTGAAAGGTAAATCAGTTCTGTATCAAATCCCGCGTCTCAGGTACTTACTGTCTCCCCCACACTCACACTGTATACTAGGAAGGCCACTCGGCCCATCTGGTCCCTGCCCAAGTTTCATTTCCATATCAGTATATGCCGTTTCGCTTTCACTCTCCCTGAGATTACAGGTTGCAACTAGTCACCACTCTGTGGGATAGGAGATTTCCCTTGAATTTCATAAAATCACAGAAATCTATAACATATTACCGATGCTTTGGCCCAGGAATGTTGTGCCGACCATGTAATTTACTCCAGAAACAGCCTAGAATTACCCCTACCGCATAGCCACCTATTTTCCTAAGCTCCATGTACCTATCTAAGAGTCTCTTAAAAGATCCTATTGTATCCGCCCTCTACCACCGTCGCTGGCAGTGCATTCCACACACACACCACTCTGCTTAAAAAAAATTAGCTCTGACATCTCCTCTGTACCTACTTCCAAGCAGCTTAAATCTATGCCCCCCTCGTGTTAGCTGTTTCAGACTGGGAAAAAGCCTCTGACTATCCACACGACCAATGCCTCTCATCATCTTATACACCAGCATGAATACCCTACATGATTGTCTCCGGGGCTGAACAAGACGATGAGCTCACTGTGGTTGTGACGTTGTTTAGGGCTCCGGAAGAAGTTGGTTAAACTCCTTCTTCCCCGCTCTTTTCAACGTTTTGGGTCATTTTCACAAATTTTAAAGGACTATGCCTCAGACAGCTTGGTTGTTGCAATGTTACGTACCAGCAGCAATAGATCACTAATGGAGTCTGGTTTCGATGTGAAAACCACTATCTTTATTAGTATCTACTGCCAAATATAAAAGATTAAACGAACGAACAGAAGTTAACAGTGTAATGCGTATATATAGCTCCCAAACTATCAAGCTTGGGAAACAATGCTTAATGTCTCCAGATGGTAACGTGGAAAAGTTTAGTAATCCACAGAATAAGTGAGTGAGGGGAGAGATTTGTAAATCCACACGATCATGTAGAGAGAAAGCAATTACGAAGAATTCCCACACACATTCCACGCTGGGTAAACAAAATAACAGTCGCCAATTATCCGTCGATTAGTTCCGAAATCCACTTAGAAATATCACCAGCTGACAGTGACAGGAATATCGTTTCCAGGTGGTTACCACAGGAACACTCGGATTCCAGGTAGGGGCCCACAAAAGTGATACCACAGGATACTCCAGCAAATCCACACATATGGATGATACGAACGAAGTGACAGTCACACATCCGTTGTGCACTGCGTGCCGATGATCAACCCGATCTTCTGGGCGTGAAGAGCTCCAACCTTAGAAGTGGCAAGCTGAAGGTCCAACAGCTTGTGCCTGTGTGTGTGTGTCTGTCTCTCCTCTCTCTCTCTCTCTCTCTCTCCTCTCTCTCTCTCTCTCTCTCTCCTCTCTCTCTCTCTCTCCTCTCCTCTCTCTCTCTCTCTCTCTCTCTCTCTCTCTCTCTCTCTCTCTCTCTCTCTCTCTCTCTCTCTCTCTCTCTCTCTCTCAGGCTGCCGCAGTGTGTGACTGACGTCACAGTCCCGCCTCACTCAGGCACTTAAAGCGACATTCACAGTGAACGAATCTGCGGTCTCGCAACACAATGCTCCACTAAATTCTGACAGCAGACTAGCGAGTGAAACTTCGAGTCAGAACCAAAGTGTTGCCAGCCTGAGTCGGGGCTTTGGGGCTCCAGAGAGAGATGGGGTCTAGAGTTTAAGAGGAGGAGGAAATCAAACCAGCAGGATTTGGCTACAAAAGAAAGATCAGAAACATTTGGAAACTGGTTGACCTAAAGAAATGTGGTTAATTTCTGCAAAACTCTGGTGGAAATCAACAGATCCGGAAGCAAATGTGGAGAGGAATAAATGGACAACGTTTAGGCCGCGCCGCTTCTGCACGCTTAGGCTGTGTGCTACGCTGCTTAGTTGCTGCTTGAACTACAGAGTTCCTCCAGCATTGTGTGTGTGTGCGTCGCTGTATTCCCAGCAACTGCAGAATCTCCTGTGTTTTATAACTGCATTTTACTTTGGCATATGATACACGTTGATATTGAGTATATTGTTTATGGGAGCCGCTTTCTGCGTTAAAACAGCTGCAGAATTTTCTATACACACACGAAAAAAATGAGGTATGTATATTGAAACAGTACCTGCAGAAATCTTTAATGGCAGGATGATTAACCATAAGGCAGTGCATTTAAAATTTCGCTTACTCTGAAGCACCGAACAAATGCGCAAGCGTCAGGGTTGATGACGTCCCCAAGTATCACGCATGCGCACAGTGCACAGAAGGCCTTGCAAATACCGGGTGCAGGTAAGAGCGATCCTCTACGTTTTTAAATAAACAGCGACTGAGGGACGATTCCTGTGAAATCCGGACACCCTCACCCGCAATCCCGGGACAGTCCTGCTCAATCTCCTCTCTCTCAGCCCCACGATCCGTACACGGGCCCCGGGGAGCTTCCGGCTGATGAGGGAATGGGAACCGATGGATCTCTCAGACAGAGCTGATCTCCAGCTATATAAATGCAAGGATCAGGAACTCGGAGAAAGGGAACAAAATCTTTTACATCACCAGTTGAGAAAATCACCTTTGTTCTTTCCTCAATCACAAACAAGAGAACATCTGCAGATGCTGGATTGCATCTGGATTGCTGGCAACACAAATTGCTGGATGAACTCAGCTTTAGTACACTTTTCCATAGATGCTCCCCGGCCTGCTGAATTCCTCCAGCATTTTGTGTGTGTTCTTGTTCTGGACTTTTCTACCGGTGAGAATATGTTTTGTCCCATTCTCTTTGGGTACATAATGATATCAAACACCTTTGTCCTGGGCAACAAGTAACTTTCACATCACAAATGAGACAGACTACTGCCCTTCCCTTCATATTCATTGGCTTTACCATCACTGTAAGTCACTTGGGGGAGACTTCAGGGAAAATATTTATGTAGAATACAGAAACTGGTGATACCTGTGTGCATTGTTGGTGATGAAAAATTGCTGGAGAATTTGCAAGGTGGAAGAAGTGGAGTTATATTTGGAAATCTGACTTTTTAAACATAATTTAGCAAGCAAACCCCATATGGACAGTATGCAAAAGCTTTGTTGAGAAAATCCTTCATTTCCGGTTACAAGCCTGCTACATAGTTTGTGTGAGAGTGCAGATGAACTGGACTGAACCCAGAGGAGATCAAAGTTCCTATTGACAGTGATTTGCTAGCTCATAAGATGAACACCTCTCTGTATAATACTCACTGTGCACATATTGTCACTGGCAACAAAATGCACAGTACAAGATTTATGTGCACACTGGTTATTCCAAATTAGAGGAGATATTAGAGGGAAGGAGGGGAGACATCCGGTGTCCCTGATGCCTTCACAGACAAGATGTGCATCCAGCTGCAGCTTGTAACCCTGCACTTTAAGGTGTTGGAACTTGAGGTAGATGAATTCCACATCATCCGGCAGTTGGATGTGGTGATGGATGTGACATGAAGTGAGGTGAGTTGCACCTAAGGTGCAGGGCACAGGAAACTGTGTGAGGGTCAGGAAGGGGAATGCGGTTAAATGGTCATCATTGAATAATCTTGTGGCCATCCCCCACAACAACAGGTAGACCACTTTAGAAAGTGTTATGGGGAGAATTAACTGGCAGAGGAAAATCAAAGGGGTGATAGGGGATTCGTTAGTTAGGGGGACAGAACAAAAGGCGACTAATATCTTAGGCTTGCTAGATGTAGCGTCGTGTGGGGGGGGGGGCGATATGATTAAAATAAGTTGTAGGGGGAATGAGAGCCAGAATGACAGAACAGATAGTGGAGAGGGTGAATCGAATTGAATTGACTTTATTACATAAATACTTCATAAACATGAGAGGGAGAAAACTACATTACATCTCCTTCTAAATCTGCAATGTGTAATTTATAGTAATTTATAACAGATAGTTTGTACATAGGACAGTCAATATAACATCGAAATGCAATTGTATCTGCATAAATTAATCAGTTTGATGACCTGGTGGAAGATGACATCCCAGGGCCTGTTGGTCCTTTTGCTGTGATACCGTTTCCTGGATGGTAGCAGCACGAACAGTTTGTGGTTGTGGTGAATTTGGCTCCCAATATCCTTTGGGCCCTTTTTACACACGTGTCTGTGTAAATGTATTGAATGGCAGAAAATTCAGAACTACGGATGCGCTGGGCTGTCCACACCACTCTCTGCAGGTTCCTGTGATTAAGGGAAGTACAGTTCCCATACCAGGCAGTGATGCAGCCAGTCAGGATGCTCTCAATTGTTTCCCTGTAGAAAGTTCCTGGGATTTCGCCCCATCCTGAACTTCTTCAGCCATCTGAGGTGAAAGAGGTGCTGCTGTGCTCTTTTCACAACACAGCCGGTATGTACAGACAATCTGAGATGCCTGGTGACGTTTATGCTGAGGAACTTAAAGCTGTTCACCTTCTCAACCGCAGATCCATTGATGTCAGTATCAACCGCAGATCCAATGATGTCAGTATCAACCGCAGATCCAATGATGTCAGTATCAACCGCAGATCCAATGATGTCAGTATCAACCGCAGATCCAATGATATCAGTATCAACCGCAGATCCAATGATATCAGCCTGTCTCCATTCCTCCTGTCATCCACAATCAGCTCCTTTGTTTTGGTGACAGTGCGGGAGAGTTTGTTTTCTTGACACCAGTCAGAATAATTGCTGGCAGAGTCAGCAATCAAATGGTTGAGCATGGGGCGATGAATGTGCTGAGCTGTGTATATCACAATGCAAGAAGCCTCGTAAGAAAGCCAGATGAGCTCAGGACAGGGGATTGTGATATTGTAGCCATTATTGGGACTTGTTTACACCCAACAGTCTGAGGAATTTAGAGGAACAAATTTGTAGAGAGATCACAGACCATGCCAAGGAACAAAGGATAATTCAGTAAGTGATTTTAACTTTCCATATATTGACTGGGACTCCCATACTGTAAAAGGACTAGATGGAGTAAAGTTTGTCAAATGTGCCCTTAGTACGTAGAATTCCCGACGGAGAAGTGTGCAATAAGCTGTTAGGAAATGATCCAGGGCTGCTGACAGAATTTAGTAAACATCATACCATGAGATTCAAAGTAAAGATGGAAAAAGAGAGGTCTGGACCACGGGTTGAGATTCTAAATTGGAGAACAGTCAATTTTGATGGTATCAGAAAGGATCTGACAAGTGTGGTTTGGGACAGGCTGTTTCCTGGCAACGGAGTATTTGTAAGTGGGAGGCCTTCAGAAGTGAAATTTTGAGGATATAGAGCTTGCATGTGCCTGCCAAAGTAAAAGTTGAAAGGTGACTGGTCCAGGGAACCTTGATTTTCAAGAGAAATTGAAGCCCCGGATATTTTGTTCCTCTAAATGCCTCAGACTGTTGGGTGCTACTGAGATCCATTAATGACTACAAATCACAATTCCACACACTGAGCTCATCTGACTTTTTTGTTGTCATCTTCTGTTAGGTTCTAAAAGCTTCCAAATAGTTTTTGCTCTTTTGTTTGCCCTCTGTTTGACTTTTATGTTGGCTCTGGCTTCTCATTCCAGCCACTGTTGTGTCCTCAATGCTTTCACTTCTTTGGGATATATTGATCACTCAGCTCTTGCTTGCATTTGCCCTATCTATACTCTCATGGTATTCTGTTCTTTTAACAAGTCGTCAATCCAGTGTATAATTTCTTTGTTTATGTTTGGAGCCTTTTTTAGGTGCATATGATGATGAGGGGCATTGATCATGTGGATAACCAGAGGTTTTTTTTCCCAGGGCTGAAATGGTTAACACGAGGGGGCATAGTTTTAAGGTGCTTGGAAATAGATACCGAGGCAATGTCAGGGGTAAGGTTTTTTTTTACACAGATAGTGGTCGGTGCGTGGAATGTATGCCAGCAGTGGTTGTCAAAGCAGATACAATAGGGTCTTTTAACAGCCTCTTGGATAGGTACATGGAGCATAGAAAAATAGAGGGCTGTGTGCGAGGGAAATTCTAGGCAGTTTCTAGAGTAGGTTACATGGTCGGCACAGGATTGTGGGCCAAAAAGCCTGTAATGTGCTGTAGATATCTCTGTTCTATGTGAAGGAGCAAAGCAACTTCGGTTATTCGCCGATCCTCTATTACCACCCCGTCACTAAAGATGACTTAATTATCTCTGCTAGAGCCCCTACAATTTCTGCTCTTGCCTCCCACAGGGTCTGAGGGAGCTCCGTTCCATACCCTGGAGATTTATCCACCCTAATCTGCCTCAGGATGGGAACCACCTCCTCTACTTTAGTGTGTACAGGGTCCATGATGTTAATGCTGCTTTTCCACACTTCCATTGACTTTGTATCCCATTTGCTGAGGAAACAGAGATGAAAGAAAATGAGGATCTCCCTCTCTGCTTTGTTTCCACACATGGATTGCCACGCTGGTCTTCCAGAGGACCAACTTTCTCCCTTGCAATACTTTTGCTCTTAATCTATCAGTAGAATCCCTTAGGATTATCCTTCATCTTTTCTGTGAGGGCAACCTCAGAATCAGAATCAGACTTTAATCGCCAAGTACCTGTACACACACAAGGAATTTACTTCCGGCAGATGTTGCCTCTCTGCTCATAACAATAATAATGATAAATATAAATGAAAATATAGATTATACATACAGGTAGTGCAATCCAAGTAATAGTTAGCCGACAGGTAACTGGTAGTCAACTGTTCAGCAAAGTGACTGCAGTAAGGAAAAAACTTCTCCAGTGCTTATTAGTCTTAGTCCGGAGGGATCTGAAGTGCCTACCAGACGGAAGCAGTTCAAACAGTCCGTGCGCAGGATGGGAGGAGTCCTTTATGATGTTCCCCGCCCTCTTCTTCAGCCTGGAAGAGTACAGGTCCACAATAGAGGGCAGGGAGGCTCCAGTGATGCGCTCGGCATCTTCTTTTAGCCATCCTGATTTATTTCTTATAGCACAGAACACTAGAGGGGAATTCTAGGCAGATTCTAGAGAAAGTTACATGGCTGTCACAACATCTTAGGCTGAATGGCCTGGAATATGCTGTAGATTTCTATGTTGAACAGCCAATTAACTGCTCTTCTTTAACCTGTGCAGGGTCCATGATTTTAATGCGGCTTTTCCACACTCCCATAGAATCTTTGTCCATCTCCTGAGTAAATAGAGATGAAAAATTATTTAAGATCTCCCCCATCTGCTTTGTTTGCACACGTGGATTGTCATTCCGGTCTTCCAGAGGACCAACTTTGTGTCTTGAAATCCTTTTGCTCTTAATCTATCTCTAGAATCACTGAGGATTATCCTTCATCTTTTCTGTGACGGCAACCTCATGCCTTCTTTTAGCCATCCTGATTTATTTCTTATGTGTTCTCTTCCATTTCTTATACTCCATAAGAAACTGCCTGTCGATCCCTGTTATGCAACTCCATTTTGTGCTTCACCAGGGTCTCAATATCTCTTGCAAACCAAAGTTCCCTACATTTTCTATCTTTAACTTTTATTCTGACAAGGAGATACCCGCTTTGTACTTTCAAAATTTTGCTTTGAAGGCCTCCCATTTACCAGGCACACCTTTGCCATAAAGCAGCCTGTCCCAGTCCACAGTTGCCAGATCCTAGTGTTGATTCCAGGTGTTGATCCATGCCCTGAACACATCCACCTTTCCTACGCTGCTCCTTGTATTGAAATATACAGGGCTCAGCATATTCACTGCACCATGCTCAACGTTTTCATTCCTGACTTTGAGGACTGAACAACAACTGTCTTCACAAACTCTCTCCACTATCTGTTCTGTTATTCAGGCTCCCATTCCCCATGCAACTTTGGTTTAACCATCCTTATCCTCACCTCCGAGCATGCAGCTCTATCACCCCTTTGGCTTTCTGCTTCCAGATCGATAAAAAGGAGGTGCATACCAGGTACAGGCAGATAGGAACAAATGGGGTACTTATGAAATACAGGAAATTCAAGTGAACACATATGAAAGAAATAAAAGAAGGCATGAGGTTGCCCCAGCAGACAAGGTGAAGGAGAATCCTCAGGGATTCTGCAGATATGTTAAGAGCAAAAAGATTGCAAGGGAAAAAAATTAATCCTCTGCAGGATCAGAATGATAATCCATATGAGGAGACAAAATAGATGTGGGAGATTTATTTTGCATCCGTATTGACTCAGGAGATGGACACAGATTCTGTAGAAGTGAGGCAAAGCAGCATCAACTTCATGGACCCTGTACAGATTACAGAGGTGGAGGGGTTTGCTGTCTTCAGGTAAATTAGTGTGGATCAATCCCAGGGCCTGATAAGTTGTTCCCTAGGATCCTGCGGAGGACAAGTGCTAAAACTGTCCGGGCACAAGCACAGATATTTAAATAATCTTAAGTGACAGGTGAGGTACTGGAGGATCGGAGGACAGCCGATATTGTTCTGCTGTTCAAGGAAGGCTCTAAAAATAAACTGAGAAATTGCACATTGGTGAGCTTGACATCAGTAGTGGGAAAGGTCTTGGAATGTTATGTGCAGGAACCTGATATATAAGTATTTGGATCGATGTGGACTGATTAAGGATAGACAGCATGGTTTTGTGTATGGTAGGTCATGTCTAACCAATCTTACAGAGTCTCTCGAGGAAGTTATCAGGAAAGTGGATGAAGAGAAGGCAGTGGATGTTGTCTAAATGGACTTTAGCAGGGCACTTGACAAAGTCTCATATGGGAGTTTGGTCAAGAAGGTTCAGTCACTTAGCGTTCAAGATGAGATAGTAAATTGAATGAGACACCGTCTTTGGGAGAAGTCAGAGTGTGCTAGCAGATGGATGCCTCTCTGACTGGAACCTGTGACTAGTGGTTGCCACAGGGATCAGTGCTGGATCTGTTGTTGTTTCTCATCTATAACAGTAATCTGGATGATAGTGTGGTTAACTGGATCATCAGATTTGTGGATGACACCCAAGATTGGTGGTGTAGTGGACAGTGAGGAAGACTATCATGGCTTGCAGTGCGAACTGAATCAGCTGGGAAAATGGTTTGAGAAATGGAAAATGGAATTTAATGCAGACCAGTATGAGGTGTTGCACTTTGGTATGACCTACCAAGGGAGGTCTTTCACAGTGACTGGTCGGGCATGGAGGAGTGTTGTAGAAGAAAGGGACCTGGGAATACAAGTCCTTAATTCACTGAAATTGGTATCACAGTTAGATAGAGACGGAAAAAAAGATTTCAGCCCAATGGACTTCATGAACCAAAGTACTGACAAAAATAGATGGATTTCATGTTCACTTGTAGAAGACGTTGGTGAGGCCTCATTTAGAGTATTGTGTGCAGTTTTGGTCACCTGAATACAGGAAAGATGTAAAAGAAGTTCAGAGATTTCGGAGAAAATACACAAGGATGTTGCCAGGTCCGGAGGACTTGGGTTATAACGAAAGATTGAACAGGTCCGGACTTTATTCCTTGGAATGTAGAAGATTGAGGGGAGATTTGATTGTGATAGAGGGGCATAGATAGTGTAAATGCAAGCTGGCTTTCTCCACTGAGATTGGGTGGGATGACAACTGGAGGCCAAGGGTTAAGGGTGAAAGGTGAAACGTTAAGATGAACATGCGGGGAAACTGCTTCACACAGACAGTCATCCGGGTGTGGAATGAGCAGCCAGCACAAGTGGTGCATGCGAGCTCGATTTCAACATTAAATAGGTTTGTGTAGGTACCTGGATGGTAAGGGTATGGGATTGGGCAATTTAAATAGTTCAACATAAACTAGATGGCCCAAAGGGCCTGTTTCTGTGTTGTAACTTTTTATGACTGTGACAAGAACCTGAAATAATACAAAAATTCACTCTAAATCCTTTTAACAGACGTGCGGACATCTCAGCAGGAATTTTTTATATGATGTTAAAACTATGGCACTTTAAGTTAATGATACATAAAAGAAAATCCCAGTTGCATGAGGGAATAATACCAATGGAGAGAGTCAGAAATGGCAGAAATGCCCCATTCTTATAGAGACAGGAAGAGCATCAGAGAATTGATGGTCATTCCAGATACCAGCACTCTGCCCAGTCAGGAGATGATTTCTCTGTCCAACTTGTGTTTAACCTCACTGTAACAGTGTGATACCAGGTCAAACCTTGGTAACTCAAGTAATTTCAACTGAAATATTGTCCTAAACCCATTGATGGATTTTGCAAATCTTTTTACAGGTTAAAAACGAGAAGGAATTTGTTGCTGGGAATCTCAAAAACGACACGCCAGTTTTGCTGTCACTGTCTAGATATTTAAGAAGTGGAGCAAGGGATTCACTCGATCATCCTTCCTGCTCAGACTGTGGAATGGATTCACTCGGTCAACTGACCAACCGGCATACCCGTCATTTTACACAAGAGAAAGGCCGTTCACTTTCTCAGACAGTGGGAATGGATTCACTCGGTCATCTTAACTGAAGGTACATCAGCAAGATCACACTGGGCAAGGCCACTCACCTGTTCTGTGTGTGAGAAGTGGTTCACTCAGTTTTCCCACCTGTGGACACACCAGTCATTTCACACCAGGCAGAGGCTGGTCATCTGCTGAATTTCTGGGAAAGGATTCACTCAGTCATCCGACGTAATGGCTCACCAGCGAGTTCACACCAGGGAGCGGCCGTACAACTGCTCAGTCTGGGGGAAGAGATTCACTCACTTGTGCAACCTACAGAATCATCAGCGAGTTCACACTAGGGAGAAGCCATTCACCTGCTCAGACTGTGGGAAGGGATTTACTCAGTCATCCAGCCTACTGAGTCATCAGCGAATTCACACTGGGGAGAGGCCCTTCACCTGCTCAGAATGTGGGAAGGGGTTCAGTCAGTCATCCCAACTACAGAGTCATCTGCGATTTCACACTGGGGAGAGGCCGTTCACCTGCTCAGAATGCGGGAAGGGATTCAGTCAGTCATCCCACCTGCAGAGACATCAGCGAGGTCACACTGGGGACAAGCCGTTCACCTGCGCAGTCTGTGGGAAGGGATTCACTGATTCATCCACCCGGCAGAAACATCAGCGAGTTCACACTGGGGAGAAGTCGTTCACCTGCTCAGAATGTGGGAAGGGATTCACGGATTCATCCTGCCTACTGGTACATCAGCGAGTTCACACTGGGGAGAAGCCGTACACCTGCTCAGAATGTGGGAAAGGATTCACACAGTCATCCCACCTGCAGAGACATCAGCGAGTTCACACTGGAGAGAAGCCATTCACCTGCTCAGACTGTGGGAAGAGATTCACTCAATCTTCCACCCTACAGGCACACCAGCGAGTACACACTGGGGAGAAGCCGTTCACTTGCTCAGTCTGTGGGAAACAATTCACTCTGTCATCTACCCTACTGGTACATCAGCGAGTTCACACTGGGGAGAAGCCGTTCACTTGCTCAGTCTGTGGGAAACGATTCACTCTATCATTCCAACTACTGAAACACCAGCGAGTTCACACAGGGGAAAGGCCGTTTGCCTGCTCAAAATGTGGGAAGAGATTTGCTGGATCATCCAACCTACAGAGACACCAGCGAGTTCACACTGGGGAGAAGCCGTTCACTTGCTCAGTCTGTGGAAAGGGATTCACTCAATCGTCCCAACTACTGGCACACCAGTCAGTTCACAATGGGGAATGGCCATAGTTATGAATCCTCGGGTTTCGTTTGCTTTGGACTATCATTTTAAGAGAGAGAGAGAGATTAAGAAGGCGAATCAGTCTGGCTTGCAGCTTGTTTACATCGCTCACGGCTTGTTTTGTTTTAACCAAGGACACAGACACTCAGAGTCATTCGGAGACGAAGGAGGCAAAATGGAAGGATCGAAACAAGGGAACCAGTGGCCAAGGGTCACTGTTTGGAATTTCCCTATGCCCACAAGGGTGGGTTAATTATCGATTCAGCGTACATGAAATGTGTGGTTGTTACCTTGTTTGATCCATAGGAGTGGATCTGATTTGGGGTACCCTGTGAAGACTGCTGATGTGTTAACCCTTGCCTGGGTGTGGTGTGGTTATTCACTTGAAGCAGATACCCCTTCTGACAAGTCACCTTCGGTGATAAATTATACGTGGGTTTGGAACGACGACAAATAAAATTTACAGCGACTGTTCTCTCGTTTTACAGCCATGGAACCTGTGGAATTCGACATAATTGCATTCTCTCAACATTTACCATGGATTACAAATATCTCTCTCATCACCTATTCTGTGGTTGAACTGAACTTTCATACTTTGCCATCTCAAGATTCCAAGCCTTGTTTCCCCCGAGCTCAATAGTTTGGGAGTTTTATTTACACACATATATACACAAAACACTGTTAACTTTTGTTTATCTTGCTTATGTTACTATATTACAAGTAGATCCTAATAAAGATAGTTTTAACATCAAAAACAGACTCCAGGTATAGTCTATTGCTGCTGGTTCATTTCTAAAACGTTATGATTCGTAACAAAATTGGGGCCTGCATCCAGTATATGAACAGATTTGGGGGTGTATTCATTAATTATCAATTTCATCCCTTTTAATTTATTTGTGTGTGGAAAATCAGCAGCAATGGATGCTGACCAACCTCTGAGGCATTAGAGGACGCCAGAAGGATTGAGTTGTTGAGCCTTGCTAGAAGGTTAAAACTTGCTAAGGTGAAATTGACAATGAGGAGGGCACAGATGCAGAGGATAACAGCTGATCATTATGTATCTGCGGGTGTGTTTAAAGTGGAGGAGTTGGAGGTGTTTCCTGAAAGTAAACCTCGTGAGCTTGAGCTCCAGTACAAGTGAGAAAAATTAAACTGGCTGCGGAAAAGCAGAGGCAGTTTGAGGCTAGAGAGGCAGAAAAACAGAGAAGAGGCAGAAAAATAGAAGGAGGAAACAGAAAGACAGAGGCTGTTCGAGCTGCAAAAGATAAAGAGGTTGCAGCAAAGGAGTCTAGTGTTAGTCTCTGGTGATAAATTTGACGAGAGTTGGGAAGTTAAATTGGTCTCTCCATTTGATGAGGCAGAGATTGATAAATACTTTCAGCATTTTGAGAAGATTGCTCAGAGTTTAAAGTGGGTTGGCCTCTTCTCATAAAAAGTGTAATTCAGGGGAAGGCTCAGGAAGCTATTCTGCTTTGACAATTGATGAAGCAGCTGATTATGACCTAGTGAAACAGGCTATGCTCAAAGCTTATGAGTTGGTCCCAGAATCATACAGGCAAACGTTTAGAAATTTGAGGAAATCTGTGAACCAGACTTATATGGAATTTGCTTATGAGAAGTTTGTGTGTGTGACCGCTGGTGCAGATGTAAAAATGTGAATGATGATTTAACAGCTTGAAAGAATTGGTTTTAATTGCAGAATTCAAAAGGTGCGTCCCTGATGACATAAAGATGTATGCCTGTGTTCTGTATGTTGAAGCACCAAAAAACCCACAGGGTTCTGAACATTCTATGGAAGCTTAGTTAAAGTCTGAGGGGTCTGACCGTGTTAAGAAGGGATTTGATCATTTTATGTCAGATGGATTTGTATTAGTAAAGGAAGGGTGAAGCCCATTTCCAGTGAAAATTCTTCGAGATTAAAATTCTTTGAGTTACTGGGGCTTCTCAGCCACTTATATCAGACAGTGCTCTAAAGTTTGGTGATGAGACTGACACTGCTGAGGTAAATCTTATTAAAGGCATTGGGGGCGGCATGGTTTCTGTGCCATTGCACAAGGTAACTTTACAGTCAGGGTTGGTTTCGGGACCTGTTGAGATCGGATTATGCTCCAGTTTACCGGTGGAAGATGTTACTTTGCTGTTAGGGAATGACCTGGCAGATGGTAAAGTTGTTCCTGCAGTGAAGTTAACAATTAACCCAACCACTGACGACCCACAGATGGATTTTAACATTTATCCTTCCTGCACAGGAACTCGAAGTATGGCTAAAAAGTCTGCTGACGCAGACGAGTTTATCTCAGAACAGAACCAAGACCCTGAGATTGAAGCTTTAAAAGAAACGGCTCTCTCAGATGATGAGATTAAGAAAGTGCCAGTAGGATATTATCTCAAGGATGGATTGTTAATGAGGAAGTGGGCCACCTGCTACACCAGCGAGTGAGGAATGGGTAAGTGTTCACCAAGTTGTAGATCATGAAGTTTATAGGGCTGAAATTTTAACTTTGACCCACCGTCTACCCTCAGGTGGCCATTCTGGAGTGAATAAAACTGTAAACAGGATTATGAAATAATTCTACTGGCCTAATCTGAGGAAAGATGTGACCTTTTGCAGAACCTGTCACATTGGTCAAGTTGTGGGTAAACCTAATCAGGTCTTCACAGTGCCCCACTGCAGTCTATATATAACTGCATTTGGTAAACCCTTTTCCAAAGTTATAGTGGATTGTGTTGGCCCATTGCCAAAGACTAAAGCTGGCCATCATTATCTGCTGACTATTATGTATACTGCATTCAGATTCCCAGAGGCAATACCTCTCAGAAATATTAAAGCTAAAATTGTGGTGAAGGCTCTTACCAATTTTCTTATTTTAGTTGTTTTGCCTAAAGAAATCCAGTCTCATTAAGGAAACAATTTTACATCTGGATTATTCCAGCAGGTAGTTTATGAACTGGGAGCTTAAAAAATTACATTGTCTCGTACCATCCAGAATTACAATGGGTTCTAGAAAAATTTCATTAAACCCTCAAAACAATGATTACGACATAATGTGTTGCACACCATCTCTCTCTCTCTCTCTCACTCCATTCTTTGTAAAGGCTTGAAAAATACATCATCTGACGCACGCACGCACAAGCCGAAAAAAAGACATACTGTGTTGAAAATGGAAAAGTCTGGGATGAAGGAACATATTTGCTCTTGTTCGCAGTAAGAGAATTGGTACAGGAATCACTGGGTTTTAGTCAATTTGAATTTGTATTTGGTCATCGAGTGAGGGGACGTTTGTTCTTGTTAAATGGAACAGTGGATTGATGCGGATGTGCATGTTAACCTGTTAGACTAAGTTTTGAAGTTCAACAGTGAACTACGTCAGGCCTGTAGTCTAGCGAGATAAAGCTTAAAGATTTCTCCAAACAAAATAAAGTGTTGGTTTGCTAAGCGGGTTTACGAAAGAAAATAACAGGTGGGGGATAAGGTGCTGACTTTATCTCCAATGTTGACAAATCCACTTCAGGCAAAACTCAATGGACCGTGTGAAATAGTCGCTCAAATTAATAAGGTGAATTATGTTATCAAAGCACCCGACTGACGTAAACTTAACAGGTGGTACAGATAAATATAATAAAGCCTTATTTTGACAAGCAGGCACCATCTGTGAGTGTTGTTGTCAAAACATATGAATCTGGCAAACCTGAGAATGAAACAATCGACTCGTCTGAGACTTTTTACAAGCCAAACATTGTCCAAGTTAGGCTAATGAACTCGGTTGTTCTAGAAAATATTGATAACAGGTTGGCTCATCTGCAGCCAAAGCAACAACAATAGCTGAATGAATTAATTCTGAAGGTTAAAGATGTATTTCCCGATGTTCCCAAGCAGACCACAGTCGCAGTACATGATGTAGAGATTGGTCAAGACAAACCGATTAAACAACACCCATATTCACGAACGTAGAGAACTGTAAATAGGCTGAGCAGGAAATTGAAAATATGCTGGAAAATGGTATTATTAATCCTTCAGCATCAGATTGGAGTTCACCCTGCGTTATTGTGCCCAAACCTGATGGTAGTGTTCGATTTTGCACTGATTATAGGAAGGCAAATGCAGTAACGAAAACAGATGCCTATCCTGTCCCTAGGGTGGATGATTGCATCAATAAGGTTGGAAAAACTGAATTTCTTACAAAGTTTGATCTGTTGACAGGGTATTGGTGTGTTCCATTGATGGAGAGAGGTAGAGAAATTTCTGAGTTTGTAACACCTTCTGGGTTGTATGAATACAATGTCTTGCAGTTTGGAATGAGAACTGGTCCAGGAACATTCCGGAGAATGAATGACTCTGTAATTCATGGGTTGGAACACACAGATGCCTTTATTGATGACTTAGGCACAGGGAGTGACACTTGGGAAGAGCATATCTCTGCAGTAGAAAAGCTGTTTGACAGGCTTTCCCAGGCCAGCCTTACAGGTAACTTGGCTAAGAGTGAATTTGGGCATGCCATTGTGACCTGTCTTGGCTATGATGTAGGTCAAAGCAAGTTGGCTCCTGTTCGGGCAAAAGTCCAGGCAATTTCTCAAGTTCCTATTCTGACTGGTAAGAAGGCTCTTAGGAGGTTTCTGGGAATGGATGGATATTATCGTAAGTTCTGTAAAAACTGCTGCTATCGCTCTTCCTCTGACTAATCTCCTGAAGAAGGGTGAAAAGTTTGTTTGGACCGAGCCTTGTCAGGAGGCATTTGGTCGATTTTAAGTTATTATGTGAGATTAGGCCAATCAATGTAGTGCTGTCAGCAAATTTAATTAGCCGATTGGAGCTGTGGGTGGCAACACAAGTCATGGGTGCACAGAAAGTAAAAGAGAGGGACAAAGAGACAACCCTGTGGGTTATGTGTGCTGAGGGTCAGAGAGACAGAGGAGATGGAGCCCACTCTTACTACCTGCCGGTGACCTGACAGGAAGTCCAGGATCCAGCCACACAAGGCAGGGTGAAGGCCGAGGTCTCTGAGCTCCTTGTCGATACTTCACGCCTTTGTATGGCTACTGCTCTGCCCATGACTGCAAGGAACTGCAGAGAACTTTGGAGAGCAGAGAACATCAGAGAAACAAGCCTCCCCTCCATGGACTCTCCCTACACTTCCCCTCCCTCAGAAAAGCAGGCCATGTACACAAAGAAGCTCATAACCTGGACATTGTTGCTGCAAACCCGCTCCCACATTGGCGGAGAGATACAAAAGCCTTAAAGTGCATAACACCAGGCTGAAGGATGGCTTCCTGTCTGCAGTTATAAGCCAAATGAATGATAAAATGGACTCGACCACACAATGTTACTCGACGTGACCCTGCACCATATGTCTATCTGCACTGCACTTTCTCTGCAGCCATAATGCGTTGTTACAGTTATTGTTTTTATCGTATATCAGCTCGATGTACCGTTGTAATGTATCGATCTGTGTGGATGGTACATCAGGCAAAATTTTCACTGTATCTCTGTACATGATGATAATAAATAAATTTCCATATTTTAATTGTGTGGAAATATTAGACAGACTGAGCTTCTGCTCTGGAAGCTCAGAAGGAAACTGAACTGTTGTCATTTCTGTGGAAAGCAAATATATGGAAAAGGCATCAATCTCACATTACGATCTGCGGTAACTGGGATCAGCTGACCGGTGGTGGGTCCCCCATATCAATATCAGAATCAGGTTTAATAGCACCGACATGTGTCATGAAATTCGTTGTCTCTGCGACAGCAGTAGAACCTAATTCTTAACAAAAGATTTTAACAATTGAGATTTAAAGTAAGAATACATATATATAGTGCAAAAATAGAAAAAATAAAAATGTAATAAACTATTTTAATTGTGTGGAACTATTTCACTGACTGGGTTGTTGCTTTGGAAATTCTGAACTGAAGCTGAACTAAACTTTACACATTTATGAGAAGCTCAGAGAAATACAAATGGCTAAATTCTCACATAAACGGGTCAGACACCCAGAAACATCGGCTGCACTCCAGCACGTTGAAACAGTGAATGAAACATGCAGAAAATATTGCAGAAAAAAAAAACATTGTCCACACACAACGAGAGGACGTGACAGATCCGGATCTCACTGCCTTGTCTGAAGGGGCAAAAGGTGAAGCTACACGTACATGTAGAGCAGTGACCCGCAAATGCTGTAGATCTGCAGAAAAACGTGAACAGGAAACGGGATCACGTGACGGGTGGAGGGTCTCCCACCTGAAACGCAGACTATGCTCCTCTCACCTCACACACTGCCCGACCCATCCGCCGCGTTCCCCACATTATTCCATATTTACACCAGATACATGTCTACTTTTCCACAGTATGTCTACCCCGATCCGTTTTCGTCTACCTCCAGGTCAAAGAGTCACGGGCTCGATTCCCATCGTAATCCCGGTCCTAATTCAAGCCCAAACAGGAAGTGTTCACGTTTCATTTAAATCAGTTCCGTGTTTATAAACACTAATTTCTATTCATATTCCTCCGGCTTCACTGGACAGGAACACTGAACATCAAATGAGAAACAGCAAGAGGTGGTCATTCAGCCCCTCTAACCATCAACAAGATGGCGGCTGCTCTCCCATCTCAGCCACGTATATGTGTGATCCTCATTTCCTCGATCACTTCGGTCTCCACACATCTGCCGGCCTCTTTTCTACGTGAGGACGATCACTGAGTCTTCACCGCCCTCTGTGGATGGGATTTACAGACATTTACCACCGTCGGAATGGAGACTTTTCCTCTCATCTCAGTCCCGGACAGTCCACCCCCTTTTTCAGAGACTGGGATCCCTGGTTCAACGGTAATGATGTTGTGAATTTCAATGTGTTCACCTCTCAGTCCTCGACTCTCTAAATGACATTTAGAGTTATCACATTTGATCTTTCTTCAAGTGATGACCCCACCACTCTAGGGATCAGTTAGGTGAATCTTCATTGCATTCTCTATAACAAATACTCTCTCACCTCTTTGTTCATCCTCTATGGAATGAATTTCCATCTACTGCAGCCCCGTGTTGCCCCAAACACTCACCTCACACCCCTGTCACTATTTCCACCTTCCCACCTCCCCTCTCACCTGGATCCACCTCTCACTCCCCAGCTCCTGCCCCATCCCCACCCCTCACCTCTTTTCTCTGACTATTTCCCGTCAACTCTCAGTCCAGAGGGAGGGTCTCGGCCCGAAATGTTGACGGTACATTTCCCTCGACAGATGCTGCCCGACCCACTGAGTTCCTCCAGCAGTTTGTTCTTTGCTCTGTCTAACCCGTGTTAGCATGGGGAGCGGGATTTTACATCATATTCCAGGGTTAGGGTTAGTAGACCTCTCGGTGAGACAACAACATTAATCGCGGGTTTCATCCAGTGTTGTGAAATGTAAAGTCCCCTGTTATGTGTCCGGCTGTGTCGTGTTGTTGGTGGAGTGGGCAGCGTGGTGTTTGTCTCGATTCGGGTCACAACACCAGAATTGCCAGCGGGGTCCACACACAGTGTATTAGTCAACAGAAAACCTCTCGTCCCTGCAGTCTTTGTCTCCTGGTAAACTCAACACCCTGACAGTGTGGACTATAGATACCCCTTCCTCTCAGAGTCAGGGGATCATTCAGACAGCTGATCGCTGAGAGGAATTATATTTATTGGTCATTAAAGTTCACCCAGATTCTATTGGACGGATTTTATGTGGAGTTCTGGGTGTCACAGTGAAAGGGCCTGACGGCCGAACTCTCTCCGTTGTCCAATCATCCTTCCAGGTGAGGCGACACTTCACCTGTGAATCTTCCGGGGTCGCCCGTTGTGTCCGCTGCTCCCGGTGCGGCCGCCTCCACACTGGTGACACCGGCTCCTCCGCAGATGTGCCGGGTAGGAATATTTTTTAACGGGTGTCGATATTTTTCTTCCCTTTTCTGTGGGAGGGGTGGGTTTTGGGGGTTGATGATCGGGATGCCGTCCTTTTTGATGCGGCGGGTGGGGAGGGAGTTTCATTTCTTTTCTCTCTGAACGACTTTCATGTTTTCTTTGCTTCGTGATTTTCTGGAGAAGAAAAAAACTCAGCGTTATTTATGAATTCCTGCTTTGATAATAAATTAACCTTTGAACTATCCACTCCGAGCGGGACTTACTTAGTTAGTCACTCAGACAGGAACAGTCTGTGAATGCTTCCACCCAATTCACCAGTTCCCCTTACACCACAGATATATCTGTCCAGATACTCCCCGCAAAAGACAAGCTGGAGCCAAAAATATTTACTACATGACAGACCCAAAAGACAAATTACAAAATAGTCATAATGGCTTACACAGGGAGAACAGACAGAAGCTGTCCTATCTCTACACATGAGTGCACAAGGAGATAAGCATCCTGAAACCATAGCTAGCTACCCTGAAGAAGAAATATGGCTCAGCATGGCTAATGGTCTTGAATACAGGTAAATGTGTGGTGTATCAGTTTGGGGGGGGGGGGGGGTGGAGAGACAAACGGTGGTAGGACTTACGCAGCAAAATGTAGGGCATTGAGTAGTGTGGTATAACAGAGAGACCTGGGAAGACCGATTCATAATTCCCTGAAATTCGCTTCACAGGCAGATCGGGTCGTAAAGAGTACTACTGACACATTTGATTTCAAACATCAACATAATGTGTACAGGAGTTGTGATGCTACGTTGAAGTTGTATAAGGCGTTGGCAATGTCCTATATCGAGTATTGAATGTGTGTTCTAGACACGTACTTGCATGGACGACTTCAATGTACATAGAGAAGTTAGAAGGATGATGCCGGGACTGGAGGGCGAGAGTTAGAGCTAAAGATTAAGTAGGTTAGGAATAGGTTCGGGTTCCCTCAAGCGTTGAAGGAAGAGGGAACGTTTTGTAAGAGAAGTTCCAGTTTATGAAGTGTATGGATAGCGTAAATATAAGCAGGCGTATTTCACTGAAGTTTGACGAGAGTAGTGAGCAATCGTTGTAAGGTGAAGTACATCAGGGCAATATGCGGCGGGACATCTTTTTGAGGCAGCGAGAGTGTGGAACGGGCTTCCAACGGAAATGGCGGATGCAGGACCGATTGCAACATTGAAGAGGAAATTGACTCCTACATGAATGGACGGCATGGTCCAGGTGCAATGTCCACGGGACTAGGGAGAGTATCAGTTCCGCACTGGCGGATGAGCATAGGAGCCTGTTTCAGTGCCGGACTTCTCCATGAACTGTGCTTTGTGACTCTGTTTCCGAATACAACTGCGGGATGTTCTCCAGCGGGGTAAGGGTACTTCCATCAGTCTGGGTGTGGCGTGGTATCAGTGTGGGACACTAACCATTTCTCTCATAGTCTGCTGTAGGCAGAAATAATTACCTCATTTTTTTTTCTGCAATTCTTGTCAGTGAATTAAGCAATGAATGAGCAAAATAACATTTTATTCCACAAAGCTACTTAGAATTAACTTTTGAATTCCGCGGCTCCTGTCTTGGCTTTGAACTAGCTGAGAAACTCCTGTAAAAGAATCTATGAGCAGCCTGCACGATGCTGGAGGAACAAGTCATGTAGGCAGCGTCAGTGGAGGAAAATGGACAGATGACCTTTTGGGTGGAGGCACCTTATCTTCGCTTTCATAGAATCCATAGTATGCCTGTCCTCGAGGAGGAGAGCGCTGCACACAATTAACCATTTCATTCTCATGCACACACAAAGAGGTTCGACCGTTAGTGCCAGAATGCTCCCTGACATACCATTAATCCCCTTTCCCCGGCACCCAGATATAGAAACAGCTGTAATTCCAAGCCACTGTACGGCCAAAATCTCAGTTATTGATGCTGGTTTCAGAATGTTGCTTTCTTTCGAAAGCGTCTCCCTGGATGTTCCTAATGTCCACTGGCTGAATTGACGCAGAATTTTATTCTCATGCACATAGAAAGAGGTTCGACAATTAGTACCAGGATCCTCCCTGATTTACCATCAATCCGCTTTCCCCGGCACTCAGATATTTGCGCGGCTCTAATCTGAAGCCAGTGCACGCCCGGAAGCTCAGTTACTGATGCTGGTTCATAATGCTGCGTTATTTCCAATGCGTCTCTCCTTGGACCGTCATTCTGTTCCTGATGTGCTGTGGCTGAAGTGACGCAACTGGCCTGTTATGTTTCATGAAATGTCAAAGAACCCCTGTCCCCTGGTTCTCCATATTTCTCTGTCCAAACACGAGAACAGCGTGTTTCAGGAACAGCTCTCTTTCTATATCCTGATACCTCGCTGTGCACGCGTATTGATGTTCCACTGCGCTGTTCACCTCTGGTTAGCACCTTAATATGTACTTTTTCTGAAATCTAACTTCGAAAATCATCTGGTGCCTCTGTAATATCGCTACTGCTACATTTGCATTAAGACCGGTGTTGACACAATATTTTCTGTTTTTCACTGTCTGGTACAGCAGCGGACAATGTCTGTAATACTGGGGTCATTGGTTTGCATTTCGCGCCGCATACCTGCCAACATCTGTGTTTGCGACTGACTCCGGTAACAGTGCAAACAGTGAGGGTCTGCGCCAGAAATCATTCATGTTAATGTCCATTAAAAAATAAATCACCGCAAGCAAAGTGACAGTGAATCACATGAAAGGTGCGTCATCACGGGGAAGTAACAAGACAGAGACTCCACTCGCAATGTGAGAATGGAATCAGCGCTGATGAGGTGGACTCACCCACAGGATTACAGACTACTGTCGCCACCAGCGATGCGCAGATAATGTCCTGTCATTACACGGAGTAGTTTCACAACATCGCAGCTGGTGTTGCGATCCCAGCATCGGCCGTCTCTTGAGGCTTCATGACAGGTGTTGAGTTCAGTTCAATGAAATAAGGCGTATCATTTCCCCACTGGCATTAAGGTTCGTTAGAGCACAGATATTTTTGCTAATTAGCGGTAATTAGCACCAGTCACTGTGCAAGTTGTTTTCATTGTTGGTGACCGATTTTTCTATAAAAGTACGTCATTCTGTGCTTCAGCTACATTGAAGACGGAAACATCCAGACGCGGTGGACTCTCAACAACGTGTGATCCGTGAAGAGTTTTACTCAGTAGGCGCAAAGGAAATTTGCTCTCTGGCTTTTGTTATAACTGTTTGAGTTTATTTACTGGCTATTTACAACATTTATGAAATTTAGAAATTGACAACATTCCAAACAGAGCAGCCTTGGATCAACAATGTTTCCAGACAGGGAGATTTGTTACACAGTCACTGTAATTGTCGGTATCCCGGGTAAGTACCTTTCGATTACTTATACGGAAGCAGAGACCTCACGCCGCGCTCAGCTACTGATGAGTGAGTGACTGTGTGTGCCTGTCTGTGAGCTGCTGATTGTGCATCGGTGAACAGTGGCAGGCATGCAATGATGTTTGTCCAACGGAGCAAATTATAAGTCAGCGCGATGTGCTGGGGAATTAGCTCAAATGGTAGAGCGCTCGCTTAGCATGCGAGGGGTAGCGAGATCGATGCTCGCATTCTCCATCGACATTTTGTATTCAGAGGATTCGTCGCATCAAATCTCTGAACTTGGAATGCACAAAAGATGCGGTTGTGCGGAAAGTGTCTCAGTCAAAGGGCCGGGAGAAAATGTCGTAGGTTTGCTGCATTGAAAGCAGATTGGAGGAAAAGCCGGCTGGCAGCTGGTGTTTCAGTAATGCATGAGCTGCAGGCGACGATTCAGGCATAAATCAGGTGAGTGGTTAGAAGGACATTGCCCTGGTTACTGGGTGAAAAGAGAAAGCTGAGTAACTTTGATTTGAACGGGCGAGGACGATCAAAGAGCTGTGTTGGAATCGTAGTGTCCCTAGAATTGTCAGAAGCGCGGTGAGAGGCGTCATCCCGTGGCCTGTGGCCCCCAGTGCTGGAAGGACGAGATAGTTGCCACAGGCAGGCTTTTGCCATCGGTCGACAGATGCCAGTCTGAAATCTGCATAATGATTTTCGGTAGGAGCCAACGTGGAGAAACTCGGTGTCGCTTTTCCTTCGATAGCTCAGTTGTAGAGCGGAGGACTGTAGAGGAAATGGAGTCATCTTTAGGTCGCTGGTTCGATTCCGGCTCGATGGATCAGGACTTATTTTACTGCGCCCGTCATCAATTCCATACCACAGCCTCGCCATGATTGAAACTCCCCCGCGAACGTGGCATTTGTGGACAAGGAGCTGGAATTTCTTTTACACCATGTTAACATCATTTTAAAATTATGCTAAAATGTTTCGACATCTTTGGTAATATAATAATAAAATAAACTGAATTTAACTGTATTAATGAATACAAACCATAAATGTGCTAAGCACTAATCGTACAACAGTTACATTGAAAAATTTTAGCTTCAACGTATGTGCATTGTCATTGTTTGAAGTTACAACACTGTCAAAGATGGTCACAATAAAGACAGAATAGAAGTCTTACTTTTAAGAAACCGCCAACGTCGTCCCGTCAGGACATTTCACTGTTGCATCCTCCCTGTCAATTGTGACTGCCTGACAGTGTCTACGTGTGTTGTGTGTTATGTTTGGTCATCGTTTGACTTGCATATTACAGATTTAAAAAACATTACAAGTGCCGAGTACTCTTAAGACCGGGTAACAATGTTCTGCTCAGAGCAATGGTTTGTCCCCGAAGCAGTAAAATAAAACAGAGGGAAGGTTGCTGCGGTGCAAGATCTTGGTTTCAGAATCTGACCTTGCAATCGAATAGTAACTCAGACTTTCGGAAAGAAGCGTAGATGCGCACTTCAATTACACTACCCCTCTCCTTGGAGATACCGCGCTTGGAGTTCTGTGAACAGTCTTGGTCGCCCTGTGATAGGAAAGCCAGAAGTCCGCTGAAAGAGTGCAGTCGGTATTTACAAAGATTTGCAGGGACTCGCGGGACTGAGTTACAGGGAGAGGTTCGGCCGAGTGGCATTTTATTGCAAAAGGCAGAAATGTAGTTGGATTCCGAGCGACGTTTCCTCACATAGAAGTTGCTGTGTGCATTGAACAGCCTGACAAAGGAAATGGGCCTTACAGAGTCGTTACTAATATTTGAAGTACACATGAATAGTTTGACGAATCTGATCCAATCACGGAAAACGGTATCAGATGTCCACGTCTGTCAGTATGGAGATATTGGGCCGAAGGATCCGTTTCTGTGCTCCATTATTCTTGGACTCTACTCCTCGCTGCTGCATCGGTGAACGTGAAGAGATTAATGTGAGCATGCGCTACTGTCAAACGCTTTGTGCTGCGGTCACGTGTTCAAACAAGCAAAGCATTTTTTTACTTCCACTGATAACGTCCAGCAGAGATGAAAGATGGATTTTACCTCAATCAAACAAATGACTGCTGTATTTCTACAAAAAAAAAAATGCTTTTGATTTCCTTTAATCTTATTTTTGGTCTTTTTTGATTCACTGCAGTTAACCTTGTGGCCATCATCATTCTCAGCCAAGGAAACTGCGGTCTCTCCAAATGTGTCACGCGGTACCTGGTGGCGATGGCTGCGGCGGATCTAATGGTGGTGATTATCGAAGTCCTGTTCTACCAGATGGGTCGAGCATACAGATTTACTTACGGAGTCCTGGGCAACGCTCCGTTCTGCCTTGTTCACTACGTCATGTGTCACGTGACCGTTGACTGTTCCATGTGGTTTACTGTCGCTTTCACTTTCGATCGCTTTGTGGCCATTTGCTCCGCTAATTTTAAAACGAAATACTGCATCCCAAAAATTGCGGGTTTGGTGATTGGCGCAATATCGATCGGTTTCTGTTTAAAAAACATACCATTTTATTTCGTATACATGGAATGGGCATCGTTGTTGGTGACTGGTCACTGGGTCTGTTTCGATAGGTCCGTACTTCTTTTCTCGGGATCGTTTGAGGGGTTTTATTGGGTGGACCGTCTGTTGAATCCGCTACTTCCTTTCTTCCTCATTTTGACCCTCAATACTCTGACCGTCAGACAGATACTGGCGGCGAGCAGAGTCCGCAGGGGGCTGAAGGGACGGGGAAATTGCGGGAAACAGCGAGATCCGGAGATGGAGATTCGGAGACAATCCATCATTCTGCTCTTCAGCCTGTCGGCGAGTTTCCTTCTCTGTTGGGCGACAACCACTCTGGTCTTCATTTTCATGCGATGCCTCTACACAGACCTAGAAATGTCTATCCGGCTTTTTCAGGCACAGGTTTGGGGTTCAGTGATTCAGAATTTCAGCAGCTGCACAAATACTTTTATCTACGGAGTAACCCAGACAAAATTTAGAGAACAACTGAAAGGTCTTCTGCTCTCGCCGGCTACTTTAGTTTTGAAATATTTTAGGTCTGTACCGCTCAGATGATAGGATCAAATAATTTACAAATTTTGAAATAAAAAACCTGCAGTGAAAGCATATTAGTGAATTGAACTGCCTGAAAGTGTTGCTGTTCCCAGCAGTTATGCCTTTATTTCTGAGGGAAAAAAAATCCAAGTATAGATTGGATTGCTTGGTAATTTCCGTCCTGTAAAATGTATTTTACCTTGTACGTTATATCACCCTGATGCCCGGTATTGAAAACACGCAGATCCACTGTCGAAGTGTCCATTTTCTAAACCTTCCTAGTGACCTGGCCGTGTCTGCCAATCCCGACGTCCATTCTCTTTCCTTCTCGTTCGGCGTTTTCCCTTTATTTAAAGTTCTGGTTTATCTTCTATACCAGTATGTTGCTGGGAGAATAATTGCCCTTTCTCTGTCTGGCTGAAGCTTTCCAGTTTCAGCAAACATCGAATCCTACAGTACAGATGCGATGTAGTTCTTCATCGGCCCAACTTGTCTCTAATCTGACAACATATCGGGACACATTTCCTATTGGCCTGAGAGTATTTTCAAACTGTAAATATAAGTTAACCTTGCTAAAGCAGGTTTGCAGCACGGCCGTTTACAGTAATGATGAGGAAAACATGAGGAAAACAAGAAACAAGTTAAAAGAATTTTCGCTTTATAATTTCAATAATGTTAAAATGTATAACTTCACAATTCACAAGAGTGGGCTCCATCATCTCCACCCCTCTGACTCTCAACACATGAGCCCCTTACGGCTGTGTACTAAGCCCCCTCCTTTACTCCCCGTATACCCATGATTGTTTCGCTACCCACTGATCTAATCTGCTAATTAAATTTGCTGACGACGCTAAATGGATTGGACTTAAACAATAACGAGGTGGCCTCCAGGGAAGAAGTCATCTCCCTGACAGTGTGGTTGCAAGGAAACTAGCTCACCCTCAATGTTGCAAAAGCAAAGAAGCTGGTTGAGGATTACAGGAGAAATGGAGCTGGGATAATCCCTGTTGACATTATTGGATCTGGGGTCGAGAGGGTTAACAGCTTTAAGTTCCTCGGCATCCACATCACCGGGGAACTCACGTGGTCTGTGCACACCAGGTGTGTTGTGAAAAAGGCACAACGGCGCTTTTTTTTAGCTCAGACGGTTGAGGAAATTTGGTATGGGCCCCTAAATCCTAAGAAATTTCGAAAGGGGCAAAATTGAGAGCATCTTGACTGGCTGCATCACTACCTGGCATGCGAACTGTACCTCCCTTACTCGCAGGATTCTGCAGAGTGTGGTGCGGACAGCCCGGCACATCTGTAGTTGTGAACTTGGCAAGGCTCAGGACATTTACAAACACAGGTGAAAAAACGCGTCCAAAGGATCATTGGGGAACAGAGGCACCCCAACCACAAACTGTTCCGGCTGCTACCATTCGGCAGCATCAAAGCCCGGACCAACAGGCTCCGGGGCAGCTTCTTCCACCAGGCCATCAGACTGATTAACTCACGGTGAGTTTAGCAGTATGAAGGGAGATCTCGTGGCAAACTACCGAACATTGAAACCTCCCGATACAGAGGATTTTGAAAGGACGTTTCCTACAGTGGGATAGTCTAGGACCAGAGATCAACGCCTCAGAATCGAAGGACATCCAATTAGAGCACAGATGGAGAAAATTTCTTCAGCCAGAACGCAGTGAATCTGTGGAATTCTTTGGCTGTGCAGCCCAGGATATTAGTTATACTTCAGGCGCAGTTTGCACGATTAAAGACGACGAGGAGAATCCAGGAAAACAGTCTTGAAATGGATAATAAACGAGTCATAATGGAATGGCGGAGCGGTCCAGATTGGTAGAATGGCCAATGTCTGTATCGCGAATATTTTCGTGTTATTTTGCTCATCGTTGAGGAGACTGTAATAATGGATTCGAAAGTAGGAAATACGGGGCATTGCCAGCTAAGTGCGGAATGTAAATGGAAAAGCCCACATGAGGGTGCAGAAGTGGGGTCAGTAACAGAGTCTGTTGGGATTTCAACTTCTCGCAAAGGCACGGAGGGCTCCTGATCAGGTTAAATGAAATAATTCGAAATCAGAGTCATGATTTGTACCCCGTGACTGCCATTGCCACACACAAGAACGACCTTGATGAGGCTTGGAACTGTTTGGGGAATCCTGTGGAGATCACTTATGTATTAAACCTTGCTTGGGTATGTGGTGTGGTGATTCACTAGAAGAAGATTTCCCTAAAAGCAAACACGAGGAAATCTGAACTTCAAACAACAACACACACAACATGCTGGTAGAACACAGCAGGCCAGGCAGCATCTATAGGGAGAAGCGATGTCAACGTTTCGGGCCGAGACACTTCGTCAGGACTAACCGAAAGGAAAGATATTAAGAGATTTGAAACTAGTTGGGGGGAGGGGAAATGCGAAATGATCGGAGAAGACCAGAGGTGGTGGGATGAAGCTAAGAGCTGGAAAGGTGATTGGCGAAAGTGATACAGAGATGGAGAAGGGAAAGGATCATGGGACGGTCGGCCTCAGGAGAAAGGAAGGACGGGGGTAGATGGAGAACAGGTAAACAACTAAGTATGTCAGGGATGGGGTAAGAAGGGGAGAAGGGGCATTAACGGAAGTTAGACATTTTAATTACACGTCCCATTCCCATTCTGATATGTCTATCCATGGCTTCCTATATTGTCAAAATGAATCCAAACTCAGGTTGAAGGAATAATACTTTATCTACCGGCTGGGTAGCCTCCAACCTGATGGCATGAATATTGTCTTCTCTAACTTCCGTTAATGCTCCTCCTCCCCTTCTTACCCCATCCCGGACATATTTAGTTGTTTGCCTGTTTTCCATCTCCCTCTGGTGATACCCCCTCCTTTCCTACTCCCGAGGCCTCCCGTCCCATGATCCTTTCCCTTCTCCAGCTCCGTATCAGTTTCGCCAGTCACCTTTCCAGCTTTTAGCTTCATCCCACCCCCTCCGGTCTTCCATCATTTCGCATTTCCCCCTCTCCCCCACTACTTTCAAATCTCTTTTCTTTCGGTTAGTCCTGACGAAGGGTCTCGGCCCGAACCATCGAGAGCGCTTCTCCCTATAGGTGCTGCATGGACTGCTGTGTTCTACCAGTATTTTGTGTGTGTTGCTGATCCCTGTGACAAGTCACTTTCGGTGATCATTCGTACGTGGATTTGGAACGGCGACGGGTAAAATCTACGGCGACTGTTATCTCATTTTACCACCGTGGTACCTATGGAATTCAATGTAATTGCCTTCTCTCTGTATTTGCCCTGGATTACAAATATCTCTCTCCCATCCCTTATTCCGTGAATGAACTGAACTTTCACACTTTGCCATCTCAAGATTCTAAGCATTGATCCAAACACCCCCCCCCCACCCCACCATCCAAAACCGAGCTCAATATTTTGGGAGTTCTATGTACACATACATATACACACTTATCTTGCTTAAGTTATTATATTGTAAGTAGATACGAATAAAGATAGTGGTTTTAGACAATAGGTGCAGAAGTAGACCATTCGGCCCCTCGATTCTGCACCGCCATTCTGAGATCATGGCTGATCATTCACTATCAATACCCAGTCGCTGCCTTGTCCTCATATCCTTTGATTCCCCTATCAATCAGATATCTATCTAGCTCCTTCTTGAAAGCATCCAGAGAATTGGCCTCCACCGTCTTCCGAGGCAGTGCATTCCACACCTCCACAACTCTCTGGGACAAGAAGCTCTTCCTCAACTCTGTTTTAAATAACTGACCTCTTATTCTCAATCCATGCCCTCTGGTACTGGACTCTCCCAACATCTGGAACATATTTCCTGCTTCAATCCTATCAAATCCTTTAATTATCTTAAACGTTTCAATCAGATCCCCTCTCAATCTCCTCAATTCCAGCGTGTACAAGCCCAATCTCTCCAATCTCTCTGCGTAAGACAGCCCTGCCATCTCAGGAATCACCCTAGTGAATCTACGCTGCACTTCCTCAATTGCCAGAATGTCCTTCCTTAAAACTGGAGACCAAAACTGTACACAATATTCCAGGTGTGGTCTCACCAGGGCCCTGTACAAATGCAAAAGGACATCCTTGCTCTTGTATTCAATTCCCCTTGTAATAAAGGCCAACATTCCATTTGCCTTCTTCACTGCCTGTTGCACTTGCACATTCATCTTCATTGACTGTTGAACTAGGACTCCTAGGTCTCTTTGCATTTCTCCCTTACCTAACTCTACACCGTTCGGACAATACTCTGCCCTCTTGTTCCTGCTTCCAAAGTGGATAACTTCACATTTATTCACATTGAATGGCATCTGCCAAGTATCTGCCCACTCACCCAGCCTATCCAAGTCTCCCTGTATTCTCCTAACGTCCTCTTCGCATGTCACACTGCCACCCAGTTTCGTATCGTCAGCAAACTTGCTGATATAGTTTTCAATGCCCTCATCTAAATCGTTGACATAAATCGTAAAGAGCTGTGGTCCCAATACAGAGCCCTGTGGTACCCCACTAGTCACCTCCAGCCAGTCCGAGAAACACCTATTCACTGCTACCCTTTGCTTTCTATCTGCCAACCAGTTTTCTATCCATGTTGAAACCCTGCCCTCAATGCCATGAGCTCTGATTTTACTCACCAATCTCCTAGGTGGCACTTTATCGAATGCCTTCTGAAAATCTAGGTACACTACATCCACTGGCTTACCCTCGTCTAACATCCTTGTTACACCCTCAAAAAACTCCAACAGATTAGTCAAGCATGATTTGCCCTTGATAACATCAAAAACCTGTTCGTCAGAGTAGAAATAGGAGGATATTCCAGATGAATACGTGGCTTGAAAACTGGTGCAAGGGGGAGGGATTCAAATTTCTGGGGCATTGGAACCTGATTTGGGGAGGTGGGACCGGTATGTCTGCGCCAGGGTTGGACTGGAACTAATGTCATAGGGGGAGCATTTGCTACTGCTGTTCACGAGGATTTAAACTAATGTGGCAGGGGTATGGGAACAAGTGCAGAGAGACAGAGGGGTGTAAAATGAGGGTAGAAGAAAAAGTAGTAAGGTGAAATGTAAAAGTGGCAGGCAGGCAAATCCAGGGCAAAAAGCAAAAAAGGCCACTTTTCAACATAATTGTATAAGGGCTAAGAGTGTTGTGAAAACAACCCTGAAGGGTTTGTGTGTGAATGTGAGGAGCATTCGGAACAGGACAGATGAATTGAATGTGCTGATAGTTATTAATGAATCTGATATAGTTGGGCTCACAGTGACATGGCTCCAGGGTGACCAAGGATGGGAGCTCAACATCCAGGGATATTCAATATTCATAAGGGATAGACAGGAAAGAAAAGGAGGCGGGGTAGCATTGCTGGTTAGAGAGAGGATTAATGCAATATAAGGGAAGGTCATTATCCTGGATGATGTGGAATCGATATGGGTAGAGCTGCATAACACTAAGGGGTAGAATACGCTGGTGGGAGTTGTGTACAGGCCACCTAACAGTAGTAGTGAAGATGGAGATGGCATCAAACAGGAAATTAGAAATGCGTGCAATAAAGGAACAGTAGTTATGATAGGTGACTTCAATCTACATATAGATTGGGTGAACCAAATTGATAAAGGTGCTGAGAAAGAGGATTTCTTGGAATGTATGCGGGATGGTTTTCTGAACCAGCATGTCGAGGAACCAACCAGAGAGCAGGTCATTCCAGATTGGGTATTGAGCAATGAGGAAGGGTTAGTTAGCAATCTTGTCGTGCGAGGCCCTTTAGGTCTTGTCGTGCATGACCATTGTTACGAAGGATGAACAGCTTTGATGGACAGAAGGGTGCAGGGTTGCCCATGTCCCCTCCTCTGGGAAAAAATCACAAACTGTTACTGTTACCACGCTGCTCATGAGAGGGAATGAGAGAGAGACACAGATAAGAGGAAAACAATTTGGAACTTCTGCTGCTGATAACACCGGGGGAGTGAGACCATATTATGACTCCTGTAAGACTCACGGCTCCGGAAAGGGCTGTTTACTTGGTACTATTCTGTTCATTAGAATTCCTCAGTGGTCAGCCGGAGTGGGCTGGTTTGATGGGCTAAGCCATTCAAAACTGATTGACACCTGAGACCCCGTGAGAAGGGATAAAAGTGAGGTCTGGGCAGACACCCCTCAGACGCACCAAGAGACACACTAGTGAGCACTGCTTAAGTGTTGGAACCCACGAGAAAAGTGGGGGCATCTGAGACCGAACGGAAGATCGGTCAATTTTAACTCACAGTGTTTATATCGAGGCTGGTGGGGGCTTGTGTGTGTGTGTCCACTCTTGCCTGGCTGACGAGTCCACCATAGAAGAACGGTCTACCTAAAGGACAGAGGGATCATACCTGAATGGCCATAACAACACATCGACGGATCAAGAAAATAAAGGAAGGTTTGAATGACTGCAGCTGCCACTTCTCTCTGTCTCTCTCTCTCTCTCTCTCTCTCTCTCTCTCTCTCTCTCTCTCTCTCTCTCTCTCTCTCTCTCTCTCTCTCCCCCCTCTCTCTCTCTCTCACTCTCCCTCTCTCTCGCTCCCTCTCTCTCTCTCTCTCTCTCTCCCTCTCCCTCTCTCTCTCTCACTCTCTCTCGCTCCCTCTCCCTCTCTCTCTCTCTCTCTCTCTCTCTCCCCTCTCTCTCTCTCTCTCCCCTCTCCCTCTCTCTCTCACTCTCCCTCTCTCTCTCTCACTCTCCCTCTCTCTCGCTCCCTCTCCCTCTCTCTCTCTCTCTCTCTCTCTCTCTCTCCCCCCTCTCCCTCTCTCTCTCTCTCTCTCTCTCTCTCTCTCTCTCTCTCTCTCTCTCTCTCTCTCTCTCTCTCTCTCTCTCTCTCTCTCTCTCTCTCTCTCTCTCTCTCTCTCTCCCTCCCCAACGATTATGACAACACATCGAACACAAGAACCAACAACTACCTCAGCCTACATGAACGGAACTGAACTTTATACTCACATATGATAATTCCTTATCCCCTCGACAACGATAGAGCTTGTTTATTATTGATTATTATTATATCCACACTTTTAGGTTTAGTATTGCTAACGTGCATTATCTGTATATTTGCATTGTTGATATTTATTCATACATTTTACTAATAAACCCTGTTTTGAAAATAGTGCCAGACTCCAACGAATACTTTTATCTTTGCTGTTAAGGCACCCAGTTACGGGGTACGTAACTCCATAATATGGTGGAATTCTTCATTCAGATGGGGAGTGACATAGTTAATTCTGAAACAAAGGTTCTGAACTTAAAGAAGGGTAACTTTGAAGGTATGAGACGTGAATTAGCTAAGATAGACTGGCAAATGATACTTAAAGGGTTGACGGTGGATATGCAATGGCAAGCATTTAAAGATCGCATGGGGTGAACTACAACAATTGTTCGTCCCAGTTTGGCAAAAAAAAAAAAACAGGGAAGGTAGTCCACCCGTGGCTGACAAGGGAAATTAGGGATAGTATCAAGTCCAAAGAAGGATCATATAAATTAGCAGAAAGAAGCGGCACATCTGAGGACTGGGAGAAATTCAATGACCAGCAGAGGAGGACAAAGGGCTTAATTAGGAAAGGGAAAAAAGATTATAAGAGAAAGCTAGAAGGGAGCATAAAAAACTGTCTGTAAAAGCTTTTATAGATATGTGAAAAGAAAAAGATTGGTCAAGACAATGTAGTTCCCTTACAGTCAGAAACAGGTGAGTTATCATATGGAACAAAGATATGGCAGACCAATTGAATAACGACTTTAGTTCTATCTTCACTAAGGAGGACATAAATAATCTTCCGGAAATAGTAGGGGGACCGAGGGTCTATTGAGATGGAGGAAGTAAGGGAAACACATGTTAGTAGGGAAGTGGTGTTAGGTAAATTGAAGGGATTAAAGGCAGATAAATCTCCAGGGCCAGATGGTCTGCATCCCAGAGTGCTTAAGGAAGTAGCCCAAGAAATAGTGGATGCATTAGTGATAATTTTTCAAAACTCCTTAGATACTGGATTAGTTCCTGAAGTTTGGAGGGTGGCTAATGTAACTCCACTTTTTAAAAAAGGAGGGAGAGAAAAAACCAGGGAGTTATAGACCTGTTCGTCTGATGTCGGCTTTGGGGTAATGCTAGACTCGTTTATCAAAGATGTGAAAGCAGCACATTTGGAAAGAGGTGAAATCATCAGATAAAGTCAACATGGATTTGTGAAAGGAAAATCATGTCTGACAAATCTTACAGAATTTTTTGAAGATGTAGCTAGTAGACTGGATAAGGGAGAGCCAGTGGATGTGGTCTATTTAGATTTTCAAAAGGCTTTTGACAAGGTCCCACACAGGAGATTAGTGTGCAAACTTAAAGCACACGGTATTGGGTGTACGGTATTGATGTGGATGGAGAATTGGCTGGCAGACAGGAAGCAAACAGTGGGAGTAAGGACCTTTTCAGAATGGCAGGCAGTGACTAGTGGGGGTACCACAAGGCTCAGTGCTGGGACCCCAGTTGCTTACAATATATATTAATGATTTAGATGAGGGAATGAAATGCAGCATCTCCAAGTTTGTGGATGACATGAAGCTGGGCGGCGGTGTTAGCTGTGAGGAGGATGATAAGAGGTTGCAGGGTGACTTGGATAGGTTAGGTGAGTGGGCAAATTCATGGCATATGCAATATAATGTGTATAAATGTGAGGTTATCCACTTTGGTTGCAAGAACAGGAAAACAGTTTATTATCTGAACGGTGGCCGATTAGGAAAAGGGGAGGTGCAACGAAACCTGGGTGTCATTGTACACCAGTCATTGAAGGTGGGCATGCAGGTACAGCAGGCGGTGAAAAAGGCAAATGGCATGTTGGCATTCATAGCAAAAGGATTTGAGTACAGGAGCAGGGAGGTTCTACTGCAGTTGTACAAGGCCTTGGTGAGACCGCACCTAGAATATTGTGTGCAGTTTTGGTCACCTAATCTGAGGAAAGATATTCTTGCCATAGAGCGAGTACAGAGAATGTTCATCAGATTGATTCCTGGATGGCAGGACTTTCATACGAAGAAAGACTGGATCTACTAGGCTAATACTCACTGGAATTTAGAAGATTGAGGGGGGATCTTATTGAAATGTATAAAATTCTAAAGGGATGTTGGGGAAGTGCTAGATGCAGGAACATGGTTTCCGATGTTAGCGAAGTCCAGAACGGTGTCATAGTTTAAGGATAAAGGGGAAGCCTTTTAGGACCCAGATGAGGAAAAACGTCTTCACACAGTTAGTGGTAAATCTGTGGAATTAACTGCCACATGAAACAGTTGAGGCTGGTTCATTGGCTATAGTTGAGGAAGTTAGATATGGCCCTTTTGTCTAAAGGGATCAGGGGATATGGAGAGAAAGCAGGTACAGGGTTCTGAGATGGATGATCAGCCATGATCGTACTGAATGGCGGTGCAGGCTCGAAGGGCCGAAGGGCCTACTCCTACACCTATTTTCTCTGTTTCTATAACCAGACTCCAGGTTCAGTCTGTTCCTGCTGTTGCGTTTCTAAAGTGTTATTTTTCCTAACAAAATGCTAGAATCTATCCTGCCATACCCTGTGATCGGAGCGTATAACTCTTACCCCACCAGGTGCTGTATTCAACTAAACCTCTTGTCATGCCAGCTAACAAAAACTGATTCTTGGAAAACTCAGTGAGTTAGAAGGTGCAAGATAATACTTTATAATGAAGTCAAATGTTACAGGAAACTTTACTGCTACACTGTACATCTTTGACTGAGTCAAAGTAAGAATGATAAAGCTCAATTGTTTAATCACATATAGTGTACCGTTTTTTTTTATTTTCGGGTGCAGTACTGATTTGTAACCGGGAACACACACGCAGCATCCACCCAAATGTGATTTCTTAAGTTTGGCCGGGTGGGCAGGAGTGGGGGGTAAAGCTTTCAACTCCTAGTTTAAGCTGATAGCCGAAGCAAGAGTTACATAAGGTTAGATGAATAAGCGAATCGCTTCCCAAATTCACAGTAGGTGAACAGTCTCTCCCCGGTATCAAGTCAGTGATGCACATTTAGTTGATTTGGCTGAGAGAATCTCTTCCCAAAGTCCGAGCAGGTGAACAGCCTCTCCCCAGTGTGAATTCGCTGGTGTCTCAGTAGTTGAGACGACCAAGTGAATCCATTCCCACAGTCTGAGCAGGTGAACGGCTTCTCCCCAGTGTGAACTCTCTGATGTACCTTCAGTTGAGATGGCCAAGTGAATCGCTTCCCGCACACGGAGCAGGAGAACGGCCTCTCCCTGGTGTGAACTGCGTACCAGAGGGAAATGGAGTACATTCAAACAACTAAATATATCAGGGATGGGGTAAGAAGGGGAGGAGGGGCATTAACGGAAGTTAGAGAAGTCAATGTTCATGGCATCAGGTTGGAGGCTACCCAGCCGGCATATAAGGCGTTGTTCCTTCAAACTGAGTTTGGATTCATTTTGACAATAGAGGAGTTTATGGATAGACATATCAGAATGGGAATGGGACGTGTAATTAAAATGTCTAACTTCCGTTCATGCTCCTCCTCCCCTTCTTACCCCAATCCTGACATATTTAGTTGATTACCTGTTCTCCATCTGCCCCGCCACCTTTCTTTCTCCCGAGGCCTCCTGCCCCATGATCCTTTCCCTTCTCCAGCTCTGTATCACTTTCACCAATCACCTTTACAGCTTTTAGCTTCATCGAACCACCTCCGGTCTTCTCCTATCATTTCGCATTTCCCCCTCTCCCCACTACTTTCAAATCTCTTACTATCTTTCCTTTCGTTTAGTCCTGTCGAAGGGTCTCGGCCCGAAAAGTCGACAGAGCTTCTCCCTATAGATGCTGCCTGGCCTGCTGTGTTCCACCAGCATTTTGTGTGTGTTGTTGTTTGAATTTCAGAGGACCTCGTGTTTGTCACAGGGATATCGTCTTCAAGTGAATCACCACACCACATACCCAGGCAAGGGTTAACACAAAAGTGGTCTCCACAGGATTCAGCAAACAAAATCCACTCCTGTGGATTATTCCTGTTGACAGGCACACATTCGGTGTGCACTGGATCGATAATCATACCACCCTTGTGGGCACAGGAGAGTTCCAAACAGTGACCCTTGGCCATTAGTTTCCTTGTCTAAATCCTTTTGTTCTCTTTCTTTGTCTCCTTCTGAATGTGTCTGTGTCCTCGCTTAAAACTAAACAAACTGGGAGTAATGAAAACAATCTGCAAGTCAGACCGTCCCGCCTACTTGAGCTCTCTCACTCTCTGTAAAAATCAAAAGTCAGCTGAGAAAGTCAGCGGCTGACGTCATTGTTAGTCCCCACCTCACTCAGGCACTCTCTTAAAGTGACAGTCCACAGCAAACGAAACTTAGGGATTCATAACACATCCCCTCCCCCCAAATAATTTATTTTTGTTCTAAAAGCGAAAAGTTTTAACTGCAAGCTGCAGTATGTAAAATAATGAATGTACGGTTACCATGGAACACATTGCAGAATCGTATACAAATACCAGATTCTGCTTCACGATTAAAACTGTAAGCTCAGCATCTGGAAAGACAATCGGCAATGATATTGTCGGTGCTTTTCATGTGCATTATCACAATACCATATTCTTGTAAAATCGGACTCTAGTTTAACAATCATCTGGTTTTGCCCTTTACCTGAATCAAAACACCAGCAGATTATGATCAGTATAAACTACCAGAGGTTTCTTCTCAGGACAAACATCGACATCAAAATGCCCCTAAGTCAAGGTGAGTGACAACAACTCTTTAACTAAGAACCATAGAACATTACAGCTCAGAAACAGGCCTTTTGGCCCTTCGTGGCTGTGCCGAACCATTTCTCTGCCTAATCCCACTGACCTGAACCTGGGCCATATCAACCCAAACCCCTCTCATCCATATATCTGTCCAAGTTTTTCTTAAATGTCAAAAGTGAGCCCGGTAAGGTGGAATAATTTATTTGCTGCTCATTGAATTTTCGCGAAAAGTAAGATACAGGATGTTCAACATCATCATCATCTTTCTGTAATAACACTGCCCCGGCAGCTTCATCACTGGCATCCACAGCTACAGAAAACGGCTTTGTAAAGTCAGGTGCCCTGAGCACAGGCTAATGACATAAAAATGGCTTTCAATCCATCAAATGCCTCCTGACAAGTCTCGGTCCAAACAAACTTTTCACCCTTCTTCAGGAGATTAGTCAGAGGACGAGTGAAGTTCTTGCTGAACTTCATCCAACCATTCGCAGAAACGTTCGAAGAGCCTTCTTACCAGTCAGAATAGGAACTTGAGAAATTGCCTGGGCTTTTGCCTGAACAGAAGCCAACTTGCTTTGACCTACAACATAGCCAAGATAAGTCACAGTGGCATGGGAACATTCACTCTTAGCTAAATGTAAGGCTGGCCTGGGAAAGCCTGTCAAACAGCTTCTCTACTGCAGAGATATGCTCTTCCCAAGTGTCACTCCCTGTGACTAACTCATCAGTATAGGCATCTATGTTTTCTAACCCTCGAATTACAGAATCAATCGTTCTCAGGAATGATCCTGGACCATTTTTACATTCCAAACGGCAAAACATTGTATTCATACAACCCAGAAGGTGTCACAGACGCAGAAATTTCTCTACATCTCTGCATCAATGGAACACACCAATACCCTTTCAACAGATCAATCAGTATTGGAAAATTAGCTTTTCCAACTTTATCGATGCAATCATCCACCCTAGGGACAGGATAGGCATCTCTATTTGTTGCTGCATTTACCTTCTTATAATCAGTGCAAAATCTAACACTACCATCAGTTCTGGGCACAATAATGCAGGGTGAGCTCCAATCTGATGGTGAATGACTAATCATACCATTTTCCAGCATATTTTCAATTTCTTGCTCTGCCAATTTACACTTTTCTACGTTCATTCGATATGGGTGTTGTTTAATCGGTTTGGCTTGACCAATATCTACATCATGTACTGCGACCGTGGTTTGCCTGAGAACATCGGGAAATAAATCATTAAACTTCAGAATTAAGTCCTTCAGCTATTGTTGTTGCTTTGGCTGCAGATGAGCCAACTTGTTATCAATGTTTTCTAGAACAACCGAGCTCATTAGCCTAACTGGGACCATGTTTGGCTTGTGAAAAGTCTCAGACGAGTCAATTGCTTCATTCTCAGGGTTGCCAGATTCATATGTTTTGACAGCAACATTCACAGATGGTGCCTGTTTGTCAAAATAAGGCTTTATCATATTTATGTGTACAACTTTTGTTAGTTACGTCAGTCGGGTGTTTTAATAACATAATTCACATCGTTAATTTGAGATCCTATTTCATACGGTCCATTGAGTTTCATCTGGAGTGGATTCGTCAACTTTGGAGATAAGGTAAGATATCCCCCACCTGGTATTTTCTTTTGCAAGCCCGCTTATCAAACCAACACTTCATTTTGTTTTGAGAAATCTTTATGTTTTGACTCACTAGACTTCACGCTTGGTGTAGTTTATTTCTGAACTTCAAAACCTAGTCTAAAAAGTTCACATGTACATCCCCATCAATCCACTGTTCCTTTAACAAGGTCAAAGGTCCCCTCAGTCTACAACCAAATAGTTCAAGTGAGCTAAAGCCCAGTGGTCCTGTACTGACTCTCTTACTGAGAACAAAAGCAAATATATTCCTTCATCCCAGTCTTTCCATTTTCAACACAGTATGTCTTAATCATTGTTTTGAGTGTAGAATGAAAACTTCCTACCGCCCTTGTGTTTGCACATGGTACCCAGGTGATGTTATTTGTTCAGCTCCTAGTTCATATCCTACCTACTGAAATAATCCAGGTGTAAAATTACTTTCTTGATCAGACTGGAATTCTTTAGGCAATCCAGAAAAAGTGAAAAATCAACAACTTGGTAAGAGTTTTAGCTTCAATATTTCTGAGAGGTATTGCCTCTGGGAATCTGGATGCAGTACACATAGTAGTTAGCAGATACTGATGGCCAGCTTTAGGCGTCGGCAATGGGTCAACACAATCCACTATAACATTAGATAAGGGTTCACCGAATGCAGATATGGACCCCAGTGGGCCACTGGGGTGACCTGGTGGGGATTACCCACAACTGGACAAGTGTGACAGGTTTGCAAAATATTAAATATTTCCTCAAATTAGGCCAGTAAAATTATTTCATAAGACTGCATATAGTTATATTCACTCCAAAATGGCCACCTAAGGGCATACTGTGGGCCAAAGTTAAAATTTCAGGCCTTTAAACTTTAGGAAATTCAACTTGGTGAACAATTACCTATTGCTCACTCGCTGGTACAGCAGGAGTTCTCCACTTCCTCATTAACACACCATCGTTGTGATAATACACAACTGGCACTTTCTTAATCTCATCATCTGAAAGAGCTGTTGCTTTTAAAACTTCAAACTCAGGCTGTCGGTTCTGTTCTGCTATCAACTCCTTCCTAGACAGGGATAAATCTTTCTCATCAGACTTACTACCTAAATCCTGTTGAAACAATGAAGGGTGAAAAGTCCCTGACAAGTCATCATAACCTGAATCCCGATTGTGGCCATCATGGGAATCAGAATCATGCTGCACAGAACCGTCTGCGTCAGCAGATTTTTTAGCCATACTTCGAGTTACTGCGCAGGAAGGATAAATGTTAAAATCCATCTGTGGGTCGTCAGTGGTTGGCTTAGTTGTCAACAGCACTGCAGGAACAACTTTACCATCTGCCGGGTCATTCCGTAACAGCAAAGTAACATCTTCCACCGGTAAACTGGAGCACAATCCGATCTCAACAGGTCCCGAAACAGCCCTGACTGTAAAGTTACCTTGTGCAATGGAACAGAAACCACACCGTTGCCAATGCCTTTAATAAGATTTACCTCACCGTTTTCAGCCTCATCACCAAACTTTGGAATGCTGTCTAATAAAAGTGACTGAGAAGCCCCTGTATCTGAAACAATTTTCAGTAGTATCGGGGTTGACCCTTCCTTTAATAATACAATCCCATCTGACATAAAATAATCAATTCTCTTCTTAACTGGGTCAGACCTCTCAGTCCCTACCTGAGGCCCAACAGAATGTTCAGCACCCTGTGGGTTTATAGGTGCTTCAACAGACTGATCACAGGCATTCGGGACTGCCTCCTTTTCCTTTTTCTTCTCCAGGAGGCAACAATTAGCTATCATATGACCAGCTTTCTTACAATAGTAACAAGTAAGAAAAGAATATTTCTCCCTCAACTGCTTTCCTTCATCATTATTCTTGTTACTAGTCCCAGCTTTCATTTCTGGTTTACCCTGGTGATCCCTGCTACTCTTTTGGGAACTCCTATTCGGGATAAACTTAACCTTGAGGGTTAAAGCAAACTCATCTGCTAATCTAGCAGACTCCTGCAAAATGGCAGCATGCTTTTCATCTAAATATCTCTTTATGTGATTAGGCGGGCACCCTCTGAATTCTTCAATTAAAACCAACACTTACAAGCTGTTGAAATCATCATTTATATTTTTATATGTGCACCAACGGTCAAAATACACAAACCTATCATAAGCAAGTTCCATATAAGTTTGGTTCACAGACCTCCTCAAATTTCTAAACTTTTGCCTGTATGATTCTGGGACACAACTCGTAAGCTTTGAGCACAGCCTGTTTCACGATGTCATAATCAGCTGCTTCATCAACTATCAAAGCAGAATAGGCTTGCTGAGCCTTCCCCTTAATTACACTTTGTAAGAGAATAGGCCAAACCTCTTCTGGCCACTTTAAACTCTGAGCAACCTTCTCAAAATGCTGAAAGCATTTATCAACCTCTGCTTCTTCAAATTGAGGTACCAATTTAACTTCCCGACTGGCCTTAAACTTATCACCAGAGTCTAACACTCGAACCCTTTGCTGCAATCTCTCTATCTTTTCCAGCTCGAACAGCCTCTGCCTTTCTGCTTCCTCCCTCTGTTTTTCTGCCTCTGCCTTTCCGCATCCTCGGCATTTAATTTTTTTTCACTTGTACTGGAGTTCAAGCTCACTAGGTTTACGTTCAGGAAACACCTTCAACTCCTCTACTTTAAACACACCCTCAGATACATAATGTTCAGCTATTACACTCTGCATCTGTGCCCTCCTCATTGTCGATTTCCCCTTAGCAAGTTTTAACCTTCTAGCAAAAAGGGATTTCCCCAATTAAATCAATAATTAATGACTACGCCCCCAAATCTGTTCATATCCCAGACACAGGTCCAAATTTTGTTATGAATTGTAACGCGTTAGAAACGAGCACCAGCAACAGGCCACACCTGGAGTCTGTTTTGATGTGAAAACTATCTTTATTAGAATCTACTTATTATATAGTAACTTAAACAAGATAAACAAATGTGCTATGTGTATAAATATAACTCCCAGACTATTGAGCTCGTGAGAAACAAGGCTTGGAGTCTTGAGATGGCAAAGTATGAAAGTTCAGTTCAACCATGGAATAGGTGATGAGAGAGATATTTGTAATCCAGCGTAAAAGTTCAGAGAAGGCAATTATGTCGAATTCCACAGGTTTCATGGCGGTAAATCCAAGCAACAGTTGCTGTAGATTTTATCCGTCATCTTTCCAAATCCACATACCAATTATCACGGAAAGTGACTAGTCACAAGGGGGATCGTCTTCAAGTGAATTACCACACCACACCCAGGCAAGGGTTAACACATTAGTGGTATTCACAGGATACCCCAAATCAGATCCTCCCCTACGGATCAAACAAGGTGACAACCACACATTTGAGTACGCTGAATCGATAATTAACCCACCCTTGTGGGAATAGGAAAGTTGCAATCAGTGATCCTTAGCCACGAGTTCCCTGGTTTTGATCCTTCCATTTTACCTCCTTCGTCTCCGTCTGACTCTGAGTGTCTGTGTCCTCGGTTAAAACTAAACAAGCTGCACGCGATGTAAACAAGCTGCAAGTCAGACTGATTTAACTTTTTAATTTCTCTCTCTTAAAATGGCAGTCTACAGCAAACGAAATCGAGGGATTCATAAACAACGGCAACTCCCCATTGTGAACTGACTGTTGTGCCAGTACTTGGGATGACTGAGTGAATTCTTTCCCACATTCTGAGGAAGTGAACGGTCTCTCCCCAGTGTGAACTCGCTGATGTCTCTGTAGGTGGTGGGACAGAGTGAATCCCTTCCCACAGACTGAGCAGGTGAACGGCTTCTCCCCAGTGTGAACTCGCTGATGTCTCTGTAGGTGGTGGGACAGAGTGAATCCCTTCCCACAGACTGAGCAGGTGAACGGCTTCTCCCCAGTGTGAACTCGCAAGTGATTCCGTAGGTTGGATAACTGACTGAATCCCTTCCCACAGACTGAGCAGGTGAACGGCTTCTCCCCGGTGTGAACTCGCTGATGTATCTGTAGGGTGCAAGATCGAGTGAATCGCTTCCCACATTGTGAACAAATGAAGGGCTTCTCCCCAGTGTGAATTCGATGGTGTCTCAGTAGGTTGGATGACCGAGTGAATCGTTTCGCACATTCTGAGCAAGTGAATGGTCTCTCCCAAGTGTGAACCCGCTGGTGTGCCATTACGTCAGATTATTGAGTAAATCCTTTCCCAAAAATTCAGCAGATCACCAGCCTCTGCCCGGTGTGAACTGACGGTGTGTCCGCAGGTGGGAAGACCAATTGAATCCTTTCTCACACACAGAACAGGTGAATGGCCTTGCACAGTGTGAACTTGCTGATGTACCTTCAGTTGAGATGACCGAGTGTATCTATTCCCACTGTCTGAGCAGGAGAACGGCCTTTCTCCTTTGTAAATGACGGTCGTGCCAGTTGGTCAGATGACCGAATGAATCCCTCCCCACAGTCTGAGCAGGAAGGATGGTCGATTGAATCCCTCGCTCCACTTCTTAAATATCTGGACAGAGACAGCAAAACTGGCGCGCTGTGTTTGAGATTCCTGGAGACAAATTCCTTCTCTTTTTAACCTCTGAAATGATTTACAAAGTCCATCAATGGCTGTAGGACAACATTTTAGATGAGATTGCTTGAGTCGCCAAGTTTTGATCTGGCTGTTCCTCACAGTTACAATGAGGCTGAACACAAGTTGGACAGAGAAATCATCTCCTGATTGGGCAGAGAGCTGGTATCTGGAATGACCATTAATTCCCCGATGTCCTTCCTATTTGAAAAAAAAATGGGGCATTTCTGCCATCTGCAATTTGTACCCTGGCTCAGTTTGACTCTCTCCATTGGTATTATTCCCTCTTCCTGCTGAGCTGCATGGGTGCCTGGCCCCACAGTAACTGAAACACTCTCATGCAAATTGTCTTTCTTGACGTGCATCTGGGATTTTTTGTTACCTATTATTAACTTAAGGTTCCACAATTTTAACGCCATAAAAAAAAAATCGCTGCTGAGGTGAATGGTTGGTCTGCACAGCTGTTAAAATGATTTAGAGGGAATATTAGTATTACTTCAGGTTCTTGTGGAAAATTACAATACAGAAACAGGCCTTTTGGGCCATCTGGTTTGTGCTGAAGTAATTAAACTGCCCACTCCCACATCCCTACTATCGAGGTACCTACACGAACCTCTTAAATGTTAACAGCATGCTCGCATGCACCACTTGTGCTGGCTGTTCATTCCACACCCGAATGACTGTGTGAAGAAGTTCCCCCTCATGTTCACCTTAACATTTCACCTTTCACCCTTAACCCATGGCCTCTAGTTGTAGTCCCAAACAATTTCAGTGGTAAAATCCAGCTAAGGGTAGTAGGGGGCGACCATGTCTGACAAGGGAAGTCAAGGACAGTATAAAAATAAAAGAGAAGATGTGTAACATAGCAAATATGAGTGGGAAGCCAGAGGATTGGGAAATTTTTAAAGATAAGTAAAGATAAGAAGATAAGTAAAAAGGCGACACAGGGAGAAAATACTAAATTTTAAATTCTCCTTCTAAATTCCTGTGCATACAAGCCTGGCTTTCCCGTCTCCTGTTTGATTCTTACTGAGGGAGAGAGAGGGGCCGAAATATTTGACTATGCAGCGTGTTTACACTTGCTTGCAGGTTGTGTTTACATAGTTCACAGTTTGTTTTATTTAAGCAAGGACAGTCACAAACACAGTCAGCCAGAGAGAAAGAAGATGGAAAGCTCGAAACAAAGGGACTAGTGGCCAAAGGTCACTGTTTGGACTCTCCTTTGCCCACAAGATGGGTTGATTATTGATCCAGCCGATACCGAATGTGTGATTGTCACTTTGTTTGATCCATTGGAGTGGATCTGTTGGTTTGGGAGTATCCTGTGAGGACCACTTGTGCTAACCCTTGCCTGGGCGTGGTAATTCACTTGAAGAGGTACCCCTGTGACCAATCACTGTTGGTGATAAATCGTATAATACAAATCGGGATATTGTTGGAGTATCTCTTGTCTACCTCTTTGGTTAACCCTTAGCTTGTGTTATGTGGTAAACACTTGTGAGAAGTGGTGTTTTTGATCTGGATTGGGAGTACCTTTGCCGAATCTACCTGTGTTAACCCTTGCCTGGGTGGTAGTTCCTTCTGAAGACAGTACTCCCGTGATAAGCTACTTCTGGTGATAATTCGTATGTGGATTTAGAACAACGACGGATAAGACCTACAGCGACTGTTATCTTGTTTTACCTCTGTGGAATTTGTGGAATTCAACGTAATTGCCTTCACATTAACCTTGGATTACAAATATCTCTCTCTCGTCATTGATTCCGTGGATGAACTGAACTTTCATAGTTTACCATGTCAAGATTTAAGCTTGGTATTCCCTGGGCTCAGTGGTTTGGGAGTTATATTTACACATATGTGTACTCATATCATTTTTAGCTTTTGATTATTTTGCTTAATTTGTTACATTATAAGTAGATACGAATAAAAACAGTGGTTTTAACATCAAAACCACACACCAGGTGTGGTCTATTGCTGCTGGTTCATTTAAAACGTTACAGGAATGTAACAGAGGTGTTCGTGTTTATGTCTTTCTGGGGACCCCCATGTTAACACCTTTCTGTCTCTCTGTCACACCTTGCCAAACCGGTAGAACTAGGGGCCTGCTAGGTAAAACTATGATTCCAAAGTCTGTAATCCTGCTCAACCAGAGTGAGAAACGCTCAGCCTGGGCTTCCTCAAATAACGCCAGGGGAAGAGAGTGAGAAACTGTGGTCCAGTCAAAGATGACTGTGGCTGTCGGTGTTTTGAGGAATGGAATCTCAGCCCCCCACCAAACGGAACTACCTATACTGGGAAACATGCATCCTGGCCAGAACCGCAGGTGCCAACAGCTGAGAAGAATAACTGAGACTGAGCGATTTTGGATGATCGCTTTTCTCTCCTACGGAGTAGCCAGGAATTCACGAGAGATAATCAATTTGGCTACAAGCACTTGAAGGAGCTGGCCACAATACTGCAGGGGCCCTGACAGAAACTCAGGCCCAAGTAACAGAAATATCCACTGAAATGATTGCAATCTGGCAAACAGTCCTACAGAATCGAAGAGCTTTAGATTTTATCCCAGCTGAGAAAGGAGGAACATGTGCTATTATTGACACAGAATGCTGCACCTATATCCCTGATGAGGCGACTAACGTTACATCCCTCTCCGAGCACACTGCCAAGGAGACTGACAGCATCAACAGAGGAGGGCAGGATTTACAGGGGTTCACCGAAGGGTCGAAATGGTGATCTTCGAAGACCTGTCGGTAATATGTGGGGCACGAAATTGCATTATGTCGAAATGGTTGTACATATCATTGTTATAATTACTGATGTATGTCGCTTTTACCCACTGAGAAGTTAACACTGTACTTGGTTGATTTCTTTGCAAAATGTTACTGCTTTGTTGATCATGTAATGATCTAAAGGAGGGAATGTTAAAGTATGTAGAAGGGTTAACACTTCGTTAAACTATAACAACCTGTTTTTCTGAAAGAAACTGCTGATGATCAACAGGGTTTCAGGATGCTTATCTCCACGTGCACACATGTGTAGAGATAGGACAGCGTCAGTCTGTTCTGTGTATGTAAGCCATTATGACTATTTTGTAATTTGTCTTTCGGGTCTGTCATGTAGTAAATATTTTTGGCTCCAGCCTGTCTTGTGTGGGGAGTATCTGGACAGATATATCTGTGGTGTTAGGGGAATTGGTGAATTGGATGGGAGGATTCACCGACTGTTCCTGTCTGAGTGACTAAGTAAGTAAGTCCCGCTTGGAGTGGATAGTTCAAAGGATAATTAATTATAAAAGCAGGTATCCATAAATAACGCTGAGTTTTTTTATTTTCTCCAGAGAACCACGAAACAAACCAAATATGAAAGTCGTTCAGAGAGAAAAAAATATGAAACTCCCTCCCCATCCCCCGCATCAAAAAGGACGGCATCCCGATCATCAACCCCCAAAACCCACCCCTCCCGCACAAAAGGATTGAAAAATATCGACACCCGTTAAAAAATATTCCTACCCGGCACAACTACGGAGGAGCCGGTGTTCACCAGTGTAGAGGCGGCCGTATCGGGAGCAGCGAACACAACGGGCGACCCCGGAAGATTCACAGGTGAAGTGTCGCCTCACCTGGAAGGATGCTTGGACAACGGAGAGAGTTCGGCCGTCCGGCCCTTTCACTGTGACACCCCGAACTCCACATCAAATCCGTCCAAACGAATCTGGGCGAACTTTAATGACCAATAAATATAATTCCTCTCAGCGATCAGCTGTCTGAATGATCCCCTGACTCTGAGAGGAAGGGGTATCTATGGTCCACACTGTCAGGGTGTTGAGTTTACCAGGAGACAAAGACTGCAGGGACGGGAGGTTTTCTGTTGACTAATACACTGTGTGTGGACTCCGCTGGCAATTCTGGTGTTGTGACCCTAATCGAGACAAACACCACGCTGCCCACTCCACCAACAACACGGCACAGCCGGACACAAAACAGGGGACTTTACATCCCACAACACTGGATTCAGTGCTGAAACCCGTGATTAATGTTGTTGTCTCACCGAGAAGTCTATTAACCTTAACCCTATCCCTGGAATATGGTGTAAAATCCCGCTCCCCAGACTAACCCGGGTTATGCAGACCAAAGAACAAACTGCTGGAGGAAATCAGTGGGTCGGGCAGAATCTGTCGAGGGAAATGTTCCGTCAACATTTCGGGCCGAGACCCTCCCTCTGGACTGAGAGTGGACGGGAAATAGTCAGAGAAAAGAGGTGAGGGGTGGGGATGGGGCAAGAGCTGTGGATTGAGAGGTGGAAGCTGAAAATAGTGTCAAGGGTGAGAGGCGAGTAGTTGGGGCAACACGGGGTTTCAGAAGATGGAAATTAATTCCGTAGAGGATGAGTAAAGTGATTAGAGAGTATTTGTAGAAAGTGCAATGAAGATTCACCTGACTGATCCCTGGAGTGGAGGGGTAATAACTTGAAGAAAGATCATTCTCTAAATGTCATTTAGAGAATCGAGGACTGAGAGGAGAACACATTGAAAAGCGCAACATCGTTGCCGGTTGAACCAGGAATCCCAGACTCTGAAAGAGGCGATGTACTGTCCGGGACTGTGATGAGGGGAAATGTCTCCATTCCGAGGGCGGTGAAGGCTCAGTGATCGTCCTCACGTAGAAAAGAGGCCGGCAGATGTGTGGAGACCGAAGGGATCGAGGAAATGAGCATCGGACAGAAACGTGGCTGAGATGGGAGAGCAGCCGCCATCTTGTTGATGGTTAGAAGGGCGGAATGGCCTCCTCGTACTGTTTCACACTTGATGTTCAGTGTTCCTCTCCACTGAGGCCGGAGGAATGTGAATAGAAATTAGTGTTTATAAACACAGAACTGATTTAAATAAAACGTGAACACTTCCTGTTTGGGCTTGAATTATGTTTCGGACCGGAATGGGAATCGAGCCCGTGACTCTGTGACCTGGGGGTGGAGTGAAAGGGATCGGGGTAGACATAGTGTGGAAAAGTAGACATGTATCTGGTGTAAATATGGAATAATGTGGAGAATGCGGCGGATGGGTCGGGCAGCGTGTGAGGGGCGAGGAGCAGAGTCACCGGTTCAGGTGGGATTCCCTCCACCCGTGACATGATCCCGTTTCCTGTTCACGGTTTTCTGCAGATCTGCAGCATCTGCGGGACACTGTTCTACGTGTACGTGTAGCTTCATCTTTCCCCGTTCAGACAAGTCAGTGAGATCCGGATCTGTCACATCCTCTCATTGTGGGTGGACAATGTTTTGTTTTTCTGTAATATTTTCTGCATGTTCCATTCACTCTTACGACGTGCCGAAGTGCTGCCAATGCTTCTGGGTGTATGACCCATTTATGTGAGAATTTAGCCATTTGTATTTATCTGAGCTTCTCATAAATGTGTACATTTCAGTTAAGCTTCACTCCACTACTTCCAAAGCAACAACCCAGTCAGTCAAATAGTTCCACACAATTCAAATAGTTTATTACATTTTAATTTTTTTCTATTTTTGTACTATATATATACATTCTTATTTTAAATCACAATTGCTAAAATCCTTTGTTAAGAATTGACAATTAACAACGAATTTCATGGCATATTCTGGTGCTATCAAACATGATTCTGATATTGATATGGGAGACCCATCACCGGTCACCTGATCCCAGTTACTGCAGATAGTAATGTGAGATTGAAGCATTTTCCATATATTTGCTTTCCACAGAAATGACAACAGTTCAGTTTTCTTCTGCTGTTCCAGAGCAGAAGCTCAGTCTGTCTAATATTTCCACACAATTAAAATGAGGAATTTGTTTATTATCATCATGTACTGAGCTACAGTGAAAATCCTGCCTGACGTACCATCCACACAGTTCGATACATTACGACGGTACATCGAGCTGATATACAACAAAACAATAACTGTAACAAAGCATTGTGGCTGCAGAGAAAGTGCAGTGCAGATAGACATATAGTGCAGGGTCACGTTGAGTTACATTGTGATGTCGAGTCCATTTTATCATTCATTTGGCTTATAACCACAGACAGGAAGCTGTCCTTCAGCCTGGTGTTACGCACTTTAAAGCTTTTGTATCTCTCCCCCAATCTGGGAGCGGGTTTGCAGCAAGAATGTCCAGGTTATGAGCTTCTTTGTGTACATTGTCTGCTTTTCCAAGGGAGGGGAAATGCGGGAAGAGTCCATGGAGTGGAGGCTTGTTTCTCTGATGTTCTCTGCTCTCCAAAGTTCTCTGCAGTTCCTTGCAGTCAGGGGCAGAGCAGTAGCCATACAAAAGCATGAAGTATCGACAAGAAGTTCAGAGACCTCGGCCTTCACCCTGCCTTGTGTAGCTGGATCCGGGACTTCCGGTCAGATCGCCGGCAGGTGGTAAGAGTGGGCTCCATCTCCTCTGACCCTCAGGACACATAACCCACAGGGTTGTCTCTTTGGCCCCCTCCTTCACTCTCTGTGCACCCATGACTTGTGTTGCCACCCACAGCTCCAATCTACTGATTAAATTTGCTGACAATATTAAATTGATTGGCCTAATCTCAAATAATAACTTAAAATCGATCAAATGCCTCCTAACAAGGCTCGGTCCAAGCAAACGTTTCACCCTTCTTCCGGAGATTAGTCAGAGGAAGAGCGATAGCAGCAGAGTTCTTACAGAACTTATGATAATATCCATCCATTCCCAGAAACCTTCAAAGAGCCTTCTTAGCAGTCAGAATAGGAATGTACGAAATTGCCTGGACTTTTGCCCGAACAGCAGCAAACTTGCATCGACCTACAACATAGCCAAGACAGGTCAGAATGGCATGGCCAAATTCACTCTTAGCTAAGTTAACTGTAAGGCTGGTCTGGGAAAACCTGTCAAACAGCTTTTCTACTGCAGAGATATGCTCTTCCCAAGTGTCACTCCCTGTGACTAAGTCATCAATATGGGCATCTGTGTGTTACAGCCCTCGAATTACAGAATCATTCATTCTCCGGAATGTTCCTGGACCAGTTTTCATTCCAAACAGCAAGACATTATATTCATACAACCCAGATGGTAACACAATGCAGAATTGTTTCTACCTCTGCCCGTCAATGGAACACACCAATACCCTGTCAAACAGATCATTCTTTGTAAGAAATTCAGCTTTTCCAACCTTATTGATGCAATCATCCACCCTAGGGACAGGATAGGCATCTGTTTTTGTTATTGCATTTGTCTTCCTATAATCAGTGCACAATCTAACACTGGCATCAGGTTTGGGCATAATAATGCAGGGTGAGCTCCAATCTGATGCTGAAGGACTAATAATACCATTTTCCAGCATATTTTCAATTTCTTGCTTTGCATATTTACACATTTCTACGTTCATGCGATATGTGTGTTGTTTACTCGGTTTAACCAATATCTACATCATGTACTGCGACCGTGGTTTGCCTGGGAACATCGGGAAATATATCTTTAAACTGCAGAATTAATTCCTTCAGCTGTTGTTGTTGCTTAGGCTGCAGATGAGCCAACTTTTTATCAATGTTTTCTAGAACAACCGAGTTCATTAGCCTAACTGGGACAATGTTTGGCTTGTGAAAAGTCTCAGACAAGTCAATTGTTTCATTCTCAGGGTTGCCAGATTCATATGTTTTGACAACAACACTCACAAATGGTGCCTGCTTGTCAAAATAAGGCTATATTATATTTATCTGTACCACCTGTGTTAGTTTACATCGGTCGGGTGTTTTGATAACATAATTTACATTATTAATTTGAGAGACTATTTCATACGGTCCATTGAGTTTTGCCTGAAGTGGATCTGTCAACATTGGAGATAAGGTAAGCACCTTATCCCCCACCTGGTATTTTCTTTCGCAAGCCCACTTATCAAACCAACACTTCATTTTGTTTTGAGAAATCATTAAGTTTTGTGTCGCTAGACTACAGGCCTGGAGTAGTTCATTGTTGAACTTCAAAACTTAGTCTAACAAGTTAGCATGCACATCCCCATCAATTCACTGTTCCTTTAACAAGGTCAAACGTCCCCTCACTCTATGACCAAATGCAAATTCAAATGGACTAAAGCCCAGTGATTCCTGTACCAACTTTCGTACTGCGAACAAAAGCAAATATATTCCTTCATCTCAGTCTTTTCCATTTTCAACACAGTATGTCTTTTTTTGGCATGTGTGTGCGTGCGTCCGATAATGTATTTTTCAAGCCTTTACAAGTCACGGAGTGAGAGAGAGAGAGACAGTGTGGAACACATTATGTCTTAATCATTGTTTTGAGGGTAGAATGAAATCTTTCTAGAACCCATCGTAATTCTGGATGGTACGCAGACGATGAAATTTGGTTAGCACCCAGTACATAAAATACCTGCTGGAATAATTCAGATGTAAAATTGCTTCCTTGATCAGACTGGATTTCTTTAGCCAAATCAAATAAAGTAAAAAAACTTTGTAAGAGCCTTCGCCACAGTTTTAGCTTTAATATTTCTGAGAGGTATTGCGTCTGGGAATCTGGATGCAGTACACATAGTAGTTAGCAGATACTGATGGCCAGCTTTAGGGTCTTTGGCAAAACACAATCCACTATATATTTTGAAAAGGGTTCACCAAATGCAGTTATATATAGATTGCAGGGGGGCACTGTGGAGACCTGATTAGATTTACCCACAACTTGACCAATGTGACAGGTTCTGCAAAAGGTCACACCATCTTTCCTCAGATTAGGCCAGTAGAATTATTTCATAATTCTGTTTACCGTTTTATTCACTCCAAAATGGCCACCTGAGGGTAGACTGTAGGCCAAAGATAAAATTTCAGTCCTATAATCTTTAGGAACTACACCTTGGCGAACAATTGCCCATTCCTCACTCGCTGGTATAGCAGGTGGCCTCCATGTCCTCATTATCACTCCATCCTTGTGATAATACCCTACTGGCACTTTCATAATTTCATCATCTGAGAAAGCTGTTTCTTTTAAAGCTTCAATGTCAGGGTCTCGGTTCTGTTCTGTACTCTTTCCCATCGATGCTGACTGGCCTGCTGAGTTCCTCCAGAATTCTGTGTGTGGAACCTGTAATTCGACAAGAAGTGCATCAGCTGCACGAACCTCCTTTTAAAACGTTCACTCCACGGAATATAAGCATCGATAAATCGCCACTGACCTCGGTATTCATGAAATATGGTGGAAATGCTTTCCCGTCATATAGTCAGCATTGAGCGTGGGGAATGCTTTCATAACCGAAGAACGTTGTTGGAAATTTGAACTCGGTTAAACAAATCAATCGAATAAAGTCGCTCCTCTCACTTTCACTGGAAAGTTAGTCCCATAGCGATATGTGGTTGTACATTTCATTTGGTTCACATTTGTAAAACTACCGTCCGGCCTGTTCCTGACCGACAACAACGAGACCGCTCTCACTGCCGACTGACATGTACAAGCAATTTATTCCGTTCACTTATAATTGATATCTGTGATTGTTGCCGACTGTGTCAGCGATCCTGCACCACGTGATGGGAGAAATGTACGAAGGGGTTAAGCAATGGACAGAGTAGCGGGAGACTGAGGGAGAAAGTGATAGTGAGGAGGTGGACTAGGGAGATAGGCTGAGGGGACAGAGTGACTGGGGGATAGAGACGGGAGGCAGAGTCTGGGGTATGGATAGAGAAGCTGGGAGTGTAAGAGGTGTACGAGCGAAACTGTTGTGTGATAAGAGAAAGGCTGTGAGAAGTGACATTGGGACAGAGAAAAACCGGAGAAGGTGAACGTGACTGGGGTAGGAGAAAAAGAGTGGGAGGGAGAGATTAGGGTGAAGGACGAGTTAGCAGGGGTCCCGGAAGAGAGGGAGAGCGGGGTTGAGAGAGACAGGGATGAGAAAGACAAGAACTGGAACAAGTTCTGAGACAGATAGTGGAAAGAGAGACCGGACTAGGGAAAACGGGGAGCGTATGACAGGGGAAAATACAGGAAAGGAGATTGATGAGGGAGCGAGACAGACAGTAAGACGAGGGGAAGGCAAGAGAAGACGGAGAGAGAGACGAAGGCGAGAGGAAGATTGGGTAAGAGACATCAAAGGGAGCGATACTGGGACAGAGAGACAGACGAGGGAGATCGCGAGAAACGGGGAAGAGAGTGGTCAGGCAGTGAGGCTGGGGGGTGGGGGAGAGAGACTGGGTAGAAAGCGAATGTGGAAACAGGGAGATTTGGGGGAAGAACGACGAGGGAGAGTAAGAATCTGAGACAGGGAGACTGTGGAGCAGAGTAGAGAAGACAGTCGGGAGAGAGGCCGGTGAGTTACGAGAAGGCAATGGGGAGAAAGAGATCGGGAGGGAGGAAGCGTGGGTGGAGATGGGTGGAGATGAGCCGGGCTGATGAGAGAGATTTCGGATGGGTAGAGAGATCGGGTAGGGATGGGACTGGGGAGAGACTGGTGGGTGGAGGAGAGAGACTGGAACTGTATAGATGCGGAGAGATAGAGGGAGATGGGAAAGAGACATTGTGAAGAGATACGGGGCACTTAGTGTGCAGCGGGATGATGGAGAAAGAGCCTAGTGGAGAGGGAGACGGGGTTGTACGGAGAGACACTGGGGTGAGAAAGAGACCGGGGTTAGGCGGAGAGAGACGGGGTAGAGAAAGTCTGCCGGGGCGGGTAAGTCTGGGATGAGGGCTTGTAGGGAAGTGTGTCAAAACCCAGAAATACATACCGTGAGAGGCTAAAGGGTTTTCCTTCACGAATAGCATTCTAGGATTTCAGCGCCACTGTTGTAAAATGCTGTCAAAACATCCGATCCGTCCCGTTTTGGTGACTCCTCCCCTTGAAACCACTACTTCCAACCGGCATTCACGTTCTCCCTCCCTCCGGACATGATTCACCACCATCACCTTTCGTCTCTCTCTCTCTGACCTCCAACCTCCCTCGCTGTGGATGAAATCACCGAATGTAAAGTATGTTGCTTCAGCTTTTTCACGTTGAAGACATCTGCGTTTTCCACTGAAGAATACTGCGCCTGTCACTGCGACTCCTCAGAACGGTAACACGGCTGCGCAAATGAGATGAGCGTAAACGGATGAACACAAGTCAAGAAAACAAACATTGTGAACAAATTCCATTGTTCTGCTGAGGGTTGACACATTTCTCTGCTGCTAGGTATAATGACAATCTTTTTCCTTGTACCTCAGAGTTGCACAATGCGGACTGTCCATCACATCATGCTGAAATACAAGATTCTCCAATTGAACTTTCTTTTTTAGCATCTCTTTTCTATTTGCCTTAGTCCAACAGGATCCCGAAAAAACGGGGTGGAACGATGGAGTAACTGAGAGTCGCAGCGGCAATTCCGAGTTCGTCCCCCGTTGGGTGTTCCGCTTTGAGCCGCCCTGATCCTGGCCAATGAGCGGGTAGAAAGAATGGGATCGGCGGAACCAAGTAGGAAAGACGGCAGTATTATGTGAAGTGTTGTGTGAAATAAGGAGGTCCGGATCCGGATCCTAGTCCCACCCAAGGTGTTCACCGATTAGTAAATAAAACCAGCAGATATAAATAAGACTCGAAGAGACGAATGTAATAAAATTTCGTTCCCGTTTCTGCTTGCGACTGACGGTCTTTCCTTTGCAGGACCAGGTAAGTAGATTCAAGGCAGACGGGAAGCAGTAACAGTAACGTTGATCAGGAATGCGGGGGAGAGAGTTTCCTGTACAGATAAAGATGAAAACCAGGTAAATAGATTGAACTAAGATGGCAAGTAATGATAGTCATGTTGATGAGTGAAATGCGGGGAGGGGGAGAGAGTGTTATCTGTAATGGTAAAGAAGAAAACGGGAAAAAAAGAACCGGAAGGTTGAACGAGGAAAGGAATCCCGGGGAGAGCCGCTGGTGCCGCCAATCTCCCTGCTGATGAGGTCTGGTTCAAAAGTGGATACAGTAGACATGTGATTCCTTTCACTGGTGGCTTGTGTGGTTGGACACAAGGACGGTGGTTCTACAGGGTTCTTCTGAGTCATAGACAATTAAATACAACCTGGATCATATTTGTTGGTGTGCGAGTGTGTAGTTAAATTATAATAAACTTGACTGGACCTGAATAAGTGCTGGAGATAGCTAAGCGATATCAACGTCGTAATAAATAAAAATAGACTGACTGACACAACCATGTCCAAACAAAAGAAAGGGGAGGCGTCTCAGTGTTTAGATCCTCACTTAGACAGCCTGGGCCCAGGTCGGAATGAGGACTGGACAAAGTTTTAATGCTAACAGAAGCTATACGACAGAATCAAACACCCGACCCCGCCTGGAAAAGCACAGTTAAACGAAACAGAGGGGCGGGGTGGGGGGGGGGAGACAAACAGCAAGATAAAGAAATATCGAAGGAAATATGAGCCCAATTTTTGGGTCGCTTCTGCACCGGTCGAGGGGACTGAGAAATGGGACATGACTATAATTTCCGTATTAGAACAGGGACCGGGGGGGGGGGAAATAAAAAGAAGCGAATTCAGAAGTCGATCCTGTTACACAATATCCAAAAAATTATGATTGGCACCTCCGCTGTAATCCGGCGGTGGACCCCGTCCGAAGATCGGGCTGTGGGACAAATTTGTGAAATTTATAACCCCTCGGCTGGATATGTTCACATGTTATTGAAAGTGGTGTGCGGAACCCACGTGACCTGCAGTGCATGGAACGCCCCCAGAGGAATAGAATGAGAAACGATACTGACGGAGATAACGTTATCAATGACGAGTGATTAAAGGGGACCCTGTAAGGCATCACATCAGCATAATTATTTTCGAGAGGTTACCAGGTGCAGGCAAAAATCAGCAGGAAACATAGCCGACTGTATTTCTCGTTTTTGACTGCATTAGTGATCAGACTCTTGGCAGTGTGGAGGATCAGAGGGGCCATGGGGCCGAGTCGATAGGACGCTCAAAGCTGCTGCGCAGGTTGACTCTGTGGTTAAGAAGGCATACGGTGCATTGGCCTCCATCAACACTGGGATTAAGTTTAAAAGCCGAGAGGTGATGTTGCAGCTATGTAGGACCCTTGTCAGACCCCGCTTGGAATAATGGCTTGTGTTGTGCTGCAGGTTTTCTATGTCTCTATGTATTCGCTGACAGATGGGAATTTTCTGCTGGAATAGTCTTGCAGAACAACTCTGCGCTACCGTATTGATGGTACGGATTAACTGCCCAGCGATGCGTATTATCTACGACAGTTTATTCCGACATGCCGACCTCTGATGAATTTCCATTCATACACTGAATAATGTTTACATTGCCTCCAGTGACAAATCATGTAGCCGTATACATGATTTATACATATATAAAAGCCGTAGACCTTTTAGGACCGAGATGAGGAAAAACTTCTTCACACAGAGAGTGGTGAAGTGAAACTGTGGAATTCTCTGCCACAGGAAACAGTTGAGGCAAGTTAATTGGCTATATTTAAGAGGAAGTTAGATATAGCCACAATGTTTCCCGATACGCTGAAACATCTCAGCCGAGCAATCTCCAGAAGCTCCTTTCCGTGCGTAACAGAGCAGAAACTCTTTCTTTACAGGACACATCTATTATGGTCCAGAGGGCGTAGTGGCAGAAGTGTTTTTGAGTGAGCAACAAAATCGAAGAGTTAATCGAAGAGTTAAGAGTTAAGAGTTAAGAGTCAATCCCTGATGTCACTATAGTCAGAAAACATTGCAACTTCTCAACTACTCGGACCCGTGCTTCAGACTTTACAGGAGTTAAACCGCACACAGTGTATAACTCTGCCTAATACTAACGCTACTCTACAATTTCATTCCGCTCAGGATGGGTGGATAATATTTCCTTCTTCATCGATAAAACAAAGTTTGACATTTTTGCTCCCCCTGCTTTGCCTGAGCATGTCGTACACGAGTGGCTTTCGCCGGCCCCTCCCTCTCGGTGTGCGATACACAGACATCACGAGGGACATGTACATTCCGTCCCACCACACGAAGATCAATGCTACTCTACGCACTATACATAGAAACATAGAAATTGAGTGCAGGAGTAGGCCATTCGGCCCTTCGAGCCTGCACCGCCATTCAGTATGCTCATGGCTGATCACCCAACTCAGAACCCTGTACCTGCTTTCTCTCCATAACCCCGATACCTTTAGCCACAGGGGGCATACCTAACTTCCTCTTAAATATAGCCAATTAACTTGCCTCAACCGATTCCTGTGGCAGAGAATTCCACAGATTCAACACTCTCTGTGTGAAGGAGTTTTTCCGCATCTCGGTCCTAAAAGGTCTACGGCTTTTATATATGTATAAATCATGTATACGGCTACATGATTTGTCACTGGAGGCAATGTAAAGCATGAAACCTGTCATAGAAGCCCATGTCGATCAGGATGGGCTTGTACGAACCTGCAGTCCCGGTAATTCTCTTAGTTTACCAGTTCCGAAACCAGGTCGTGATAACGAGTGACTTCTTTTTGCAATACTTAAGGGCGATTAGCAAGATAGCATGC